>NW_022170511.1:42657034-42669186 GCF_008802855.1 Photinus pyralis
GGATCGGTATCCTTACTTTTTCCAAATTGTCAAAATATAAGGCCGTATGACATTTTCTTATTTAATTTCTTGTATCGTTCCCGATATTAAACAACAGTGATAGTATCATATTGTATAGAGGGTGGCTTTACAATGCTATATCCGTAATATTTTAATATTGGTTTCCCTAATTATTTTAAAGGTGGAAGGAAGGTAGGTTTTTTTTGGAGTCAAGTTACCACCTTTAAATTTATTTGAGCTAGGAAAGAAAGACAGAAATACCATGGAATTGTAAGGGAAACAAACGCGGCACGTAAATATGATTTTTAGGCTATCATCACAAAAACGTTGATTTTGTGGTCGCTTTTGCGGCCATAAAGTTTCACTTTATTGTACGCTTCTGTCAAACTTTACTTTATTGTACACATCTGTCAAACTGTACTTATTTGAAACTGATGTGTGAGAAACAGTAATCTGTTTGATAGAAAGCGTCTATCTGGTCTGTCCTCATCAAGGATTGGGTCCATCCACGTGCGTTTTTTTTCATTTTCAGACTTGTAGGAATGTTTCACACTATTTTGCGTAATCACAATGTTCACATTTAAAATTATAGTTTGACGTTTCAATCTTTGCTGTTTGCAGAGACCTTTTTGAAGTGTAGAACCAAAACATGAGGAAGATGTTATTGCTTACATTATTATACGAAGAATCACCAGCAATTAACCGAGAACACAAGTAGCTACCTATACCTACCATCAAAGTAGGTAATCAGGTTTCTAATAATTGTACGTTAACTATAAGGTCTTGGAAGCCACAGTTACGAAGGACCTATTGCATTTGACATTATTAAAATCTTGTGCACCCGAGGAAGTTGCGATTGTACTTTTACTCTCAAACGCCTGCTTTTATATCATATATGACTTAGGGTCGCAAGCGCAACGCTTGCAGCTTCCAAAATTTCATTTGGGGTATCTGAACTGTCGCTATCACCCATTTTGATACGCACAAAACACACACAAAGATGCTAATTATAATTACATATGACAGGAAATGCTTTGTTTTTAATTGTCTAAGATAACTATGATTTTCAGAAAAAATATGTTTATGAGCAAATTTTTGAATTCTTTTTTTATGATCGCCTAAAAAATGTTGTGTGCACCTTGGCCAAAAGTGATTTGTTAGGCCTCATCTGAATTGCGGCCTCGGCTACCGCCTCGGCCACAAACAACAGCTTCGGCCAAAAAAGATCACTTTTACGGCTTTGGTACACAAATAACTATTGTTCATTATTACTACGAAAAAGGTTGATTTCGATTATTTGTGACTTTGAGGAAACTATTATGACTTAAGATAACGTGAGAATTAATAAACGTCAAACTGCAATGACAATTCAAGCGCGCTTATTCTATTCCAAGGCCAAAACGATTTTTCAGATACGCGTAATACTTTCCCCCCGTTTATCTATTTCCAGAATTAAGAAAATTAGGCATGGATTCGTAATTTTTTCTCTACAACAAAACCTAAATACACTTTACCTCTTTGTCAGTATTATTTTCTGTTTTGTTTAGACTGTAAAGGTTTTTCATAGTTTCATAGTTTTGGATTGTGGTGCGTTACAAAGTAACTTTAGCTCAACGCCTTCATAAAATGCTCACTATTCAGCGCCGGACAGTAAGTAGGTAATTTTGTGGGAGTTTATTAAAGTTTTAACATTAATTTAATTTCGCTTTCCGATACCGCCATTGTAGAACTTAAAAATTAAACAATACGCTTGCAACGTGATCGTAATTTTGCTTTTTCGTTACAGATTGTTTGAAGAGCATAACGAGCTGCTGTCGCTGTTTAATAAATTCAGGGAGTTGAAGAATAAAGATCAACAAATAAATAGTTTAGAATTAGCGGAGCATGCCAGTACGGTTATGGAAACAATAGACGAAGCTATTAGGACCCTTGACAATATAGACAGCTTTCTTGAATACGTCCATCAAGTAGGAGCGTCGCATCGAAAAGTGCAAGGATTTAAGGCGGAATATTTTTGGGTAAGTAGTTACTAGTACTATTACTAGTAGGTACGTAGAAATATGCAAATATAAGATACCGTATGAATGATTAAAATACCAAATATTCTCAAAATAAATGAGAATTGGTTTTCTCCATTTCCAGTCACTTTTAGACATAAAAGCTCTTCCTATTGTCGGTTTTTGATTATGTAGTTCAAGTAACCTTAACTGCTTCTTACGCTAACAGCATCAAAACGGCTATATAATCTCTTCCTTTTGGGTGACCGAAGTTGTTCATCTGCTCCCTAGGGAGTAATAAGTACAGTTACGCAAGTAACTTCAAGTAAATTATTTGTTAAAATAAACGTTTTTACAATTAACAAAATTAAATTACCGATTTGGATTATCGTCAGTTTTTGATATTCAACATTACCAAATTTTTTGTGGTGAGCTTTTTGATGCAACGTCTTCTTCACTAGAGGAGCAGAACACGTTACAGCAGTAGTGGAGACCGTTTTAATTAAAAAAGTTCCAAAAATCTTTTAGCAATTTGTAACTGCATCTGTCGAGTGACTTGAGAAATTTTTTGATTGATACTGCAGTGTATTTCAGATGTTTTTACTTTTTAAAAATCGTTGTGAAACTTAATACCCCCAATAGAATCAATCTAGCTACGTTTGTTTCTGAGGTACATGGTGCAGAACACGAGAAGTCTAGGATGTTATTGTATGTATCTTACTACCCATGGAAGATAGAGAAAAGGTAAAATATTTTTGGTGGGACCACCTTTCCTGAGATTTGACCCAAAGTTGGGCATGCAATTTCTTCCTGATTACATTGATATATGACAAGCTATCTTTTTTAATATATGTACCTAATTATAATATAGGGATTTCCTATGTCTACTTTCAAATGATAAAAAGTCTTCTGAATGACACCGTATTTTATGTAACCAAAATAACTTTTTGAAACAAATAAAGATCTGGCTGTCATATTAATTATTAATTTGAATATTGTTGCTTTGGGTTCAAAAAAAATAAATCTCTTAAGTTCCTTAACTGTTATCGGCACTATACCAATTGGAAATATCAACTTTTTCTTTAGTTGAATACATAGCACACGAAAGAAAATTAGAATACGGAAGTCAAAGCGATAATATTCAAATTAATTAATGACAGGCAGTTCTGCATTTGTTGTAAAAAGTTATTTTGGTTGCATAAAATTAGGCATCCTTCAGATGACTTTTTATCATTTAAAAGTAGACATAGGAAATCCCTATGCTAGTCCCTTTGTCTACTTCTACATGAATATTACCGTATATTACGTACATGTATCATATTTTTGAAATTATTGAAGATCTTTTTCTAGTAGGAAACTATTATTCGCCGCCTGTTCTATAGTCCTCATTTACTCTTTCTAAGAAAGCAAGTAATTTGGGATGCTTATGCCTAAATTTCTTTTAGTTAGTTTTTAACATATTACATATTGGAACATATTGCATATGGACCTAGAGCTTAGATTTTTCAAAAAAGTTTGCCAAGAACATGCTTATAGTAAAATTTTCTGTTCCCTTTCCAAGAGAACACTTCAGAAACGCATAAAAATGAAACGCTTTTTCATATTTTTCTGAATTTTATTAAGAACACCAGCTCACCGATCATTTAATTTGCACGTTGAATATTATTAATGGGTTCGCAAAGAATATATAGCAACTTTTTTTAAGACCATTTTTTTTAAAACTTCAGTTGGTGAAAATTGCAATTGGATCTAATTTCTAGTTAGCCTTTAGGGAATTTATATCTTAGAATAGCTAGCTCATCAAGTTCCTATTATGTATTTATTCTCGTTAGGAGAACTCTTCAGTAACAGTAAGTAAGCCACTCGTAGTAAAATTCGTGTTGGAAGCTCGCCGTTCGCCAAGTAATTATATATTTCAAAGAAGGGAAGTAGGAAATTCCTTTTTATACCTGTTAAAGTAACTGCTAAATCCCGGTTAATGTAAGAAATTCGGTTAATCGGTTATTCGATAAACAATTTTTAACTTATTTTTCTAAAGAAAATTACCATTAACCGTTTTGCTTTTCGTAGTATTCCTTCAATTTAGCAGATATTCTGTATTCTGTATTCTGTGAATATTTGCACGTCATAGTTTTTTTTCGGATCGAGGGCGAGAGGTCGGGGGCAATCGGGCGTAGAATGTTGCAGTTTTTTTTAAATTTTCATCAACTAAGTTTTCATGGACAGATGATCCCTTATACCAAATTTCGTCGAGATAAATTTTTTTGGAAGGAACTAATTTTGGAATTTTTGGGGACCTGCAGATCCATTAAAGAAGGTTTTTTTTTCGGAAATATACTAGCACGCGTGGATTAGTATTTTAAACTTAAGAATATGACGTCATCGACTATTTTTTATGAATATTCTTAAAGATTTATTGTGCAAACTACGTCATGTAGCCGTTTTATTTGGTTTCAGCACCTACAGCAATGTTGGATCACTCTGTATGTTGAATTTCGATTATCTGTAACGTTAAATGTGGTTATTATTTAAGACTAAATACAAAACCGACAATATTTAGATTCGAAGTCCGTTTGATTTGCGTGCAGAATTATTTCATATTTAATTGTGTTTAAATAATAAGAAGGTTGTAGACTGTTCGTGCCCGTACAATTCACACCCGAACAATTCGCGTCCCGAAAGTTTGCATCCGGACATTTCCCAGATAATTCTCACTTGGATAGTTCATACTCTAGACATTTCGTCCCTAGAATATTTCAATTCCTGACGAGCTCGTATTAGGGCATTATCTTTTAAAACAACTTGAGCGTAGATTCCACAGATTGTATCAAACGTATGGTATTCTTATTCAAAGAAGTCGCTCTTGGACAATTACCACTCAAATATTCTCTGTACGGGTAACTTGATCGATTTTTAACGCATTCTTTAAGAAGCAAGAAAATGTATCGCTTTTTAGCGCGTTTCAATGAAAATTGCGCAATTGTCAACGCTTTGTACGTCTATATTTATCGTGGAGATAGGTAATATAGGAAAGCTTATAATATGAGGAGATTTATTTACGACCTCATAGTAACAGAGGGGATGAAACTCTGCAATTAACTTACTGTTGAGCTTTTGAGACGTTGAATTCAAATTTTTTTTCATTGGGTATGGTACGTAGGTCCTACTCAGTAATAAAGATAGAGCTTTGATGTCAAAGTATAACCAAGAGAAACTATTGAATATTCTTTTTAGTTGGCTACATATTATAATTACCGCCAGAGACGAATACTTCAAAAGAGAAGTGGAACCCCATCGTTGATAACCCACCCTAATTACTACTTCCTGATTGGCACATTTCTGCACCTTGAGCTAGCAACGAGGCAAGTTTTCCAATTAAAATTTTATTAAAGAGCTAGTGACGTAAACGGCGGTAGGAGCGGTGATGACTCGTGTGTTGCCAAAATCTATACAGAGAGTCGTTACATCCCATTCGAATTATCCAGCGAGTTTTTTAGATGTGAAAGGTTCGGGCGCAATAATTTGTTCGCACATGAATGCATAACGATTGAGAAAATGAGTTTACTAAACGAAGATACATAGAAGCATATGTGAGATTATAGTTATTAAATTCTGCACAATGCAGGAGAAGAACATTACAAACGTTGTAATATACTGTTAAGTCTTAAAATACAAAATACAATAGTATAAGGCTGTGAGCGATATGTTCCGTAAGATTCGCCTTTTAATGGATCTGTTAGCTCGTCTTTATGAAGCCAAACAAATCGCCTGTCATAATATAACTTTAATCAATTTCTTGTGCAGTCCAAACATTTTTCCATTATTTCAAGGTTCCCTAAAACAACGTTTCACTTTCTGTCTTTAAATCAGCCAGTGTCTGTCAACGTTTCTAATCGCAATACTTCACGAGGTAATTTCGTTTGTCACAAGAATAGTACTTTACGGTTTATGTATGAGGGTGGGTTGACTTGGAGATCTGCCACAGAAAGTTTTTGTATCTGCACTTTCCGCATGTGTATAATAAATCTCCCAACCTACGGCTCCTCCCGTTACGCACTATAATTCGGAGACGATAATTTATTAACGTCAATTAATGTTAAACTTAAAGCCCATGTGCTTTCAGCATTCGTAGTAATGTCAGTTCATGTCTAACTTGATCCTGTAGCCTTCTAAACAATCGATTACTGACTAAATATTTGCTCTGACGATGATCCAAATGTCTCTGAACTTTGAAAACATAGACCTATTCCAAGCTCGGAAGGGATCCAATTTAGAGCAGCGAGTGCTTTTTTATGCACGGAGACAATCTGAAAGGGTCATGTTTGACGTTTTCGTAATCAGCAAGGTCTGAAGTAGGTCGTTGAATATAAACGATCTGTACTCGATTTTCTCTAGTGTTCGCAATACGATTAATCTTCTTATTATGGACTTTGTAATATTGTGTCGATTTCTCTGCCTTTTAAACAAATTGTATTTTCCCGGACCATCTCCGGGATTTATTCGGTCGTGACTATCGTACGGGGGCTTTTAACATCGATTCTTTGATAATGATACTCAACTAAAGCTTAATACATTTGAGGTGAACTCTTGTGGATCTTATTTTAACAAATAGACCGGATGATATATACTGTCGGCAGGTGTTTTAAATGCATAAATGCATGAATTAGTCTATTCCCAAAACGTATATTCTGTACAAAACAAGAAACTTCAGGGATTTCAGAGATTATTAAATGCCGTCCCTAATGGGTCATTGTATAAAAAATAGGGAGTGATAAATTTGATATTTCATTCCGCTATTGATAATATTTACTAATAATCTAAATAAATTAGTGTGAGTTAATCAGGTAATAAATGTAATTGAATTCACTTATTGAATCACATTGATCTCCATACGTGATTAACTCACACTAATTTGTTCATGATTGAGATCGTAGAATTTTAAATCGTTTCAATCTAAATAAACTTAAGTTACGGAAAAAAGCTAAGAGCTATGGGTCCCAAGGAAATTTTTGTTAGATGGGTCGGCACCCAGTCAACTGTGGGAACCATTACCATGGAGGAATATATACAAGGTGTCCACGCCAAAACTTTAAATGGACTTATATTTGGTGTTTTAAAAGATCGACTTGAAATTTTGAAATCTCATCAAGAAAGTAGGAGGATAATTAATAGTATATGAGATACCACCCCAGCGTGATATTTGCCGCTCCCAGCCACCCCCTGTACAAAAATTCAAATGACATCCTGTATTTTTTTCACTTATTTTGAAAACCCAGTTTTTTTTAGTATCACTATGTAAAGAAATGACTTAGTTACATGATTAACTTTGTAAGATATTTGCAGCTAAAGGTTCAGATATCAGATATTCAATATCGGAATACACAAATAGTTCGCATTTTTTGTTATAAGTTGTCTTTTTTCTGACAATTTGTATTTTTTGTTACCTACAATCTGCTTGAATTATTTTGACATTTGTCCACTGTCCCAAGTTACCAGTTCTTCTTCTTAACATCTAGGATCAGAACCTTTAGCTGTAAATTATCTTCCATTATGCAACTAAGTCATTTTTTGTATAGTGATACTAAAAAAACTACGCTTTTTCAGAATACGTGAAAAAAGAAAGGGTGTCATTTGAATTTTTGGACCGAACGCTTGCTGGGGGCGACGAATATCACGTTGGAGTGGTATCTCATCTACTATTAATTTTCCAGTCCATTTAAAGTACATTTAAAGTTTTCGCTTTGACACCTTGTATATTATCAACCAGTGATACTAAACACTTAGTATTTCATTTGGGAATCAATCTTGAATCTAGTCCTTATAACAATGATTCCATGGCCGCGTTGATTGTGACTATGCGACACAATAAACAAATGAATTTGATTTCAATCACAATCAGCCATGAAAGTATTGCCATAAGAATACATTGTAAAGTTCAAATGAATAAGTGTTTGGTATCATTGGTTTTGTAATTTTTTTCTCTATCGTAATGCAATCCGATATGGCGTCCTTAAGAAACATTTTTTTTATCACCATCGGAAAGCTGAGAAAAAATTACGTTTTTTTTAAATTATTTGTTTATATCTTTGAAAATAGATGAACTGGAGATAAATCTTGGGCACAAACAGAAAAATCTTAATATGAGAACTCTGGGTCGTAAAATATAGAAAATTAATTGTTTGACAAAGACAAGAATTTATTTCGGAACTCAAACGCGAATAAACGAGAAGAACCTGAAATAAAGAGGAACACAAGCAGTGTTGGGTAGTACACATCTAGATCTAATGGATCTAGATCCATTATATGGATCTTGTGTAAGGATCTAGATCCATTTTAGACGAAGATCTTGTATCTGGATCTAGATTATGTTATAATGGATCTTTCACTCGTAGTTCCAAGATCTGGTAATAAATTTCAGTTTATACAAAAACATGTTTTTTTTGCAATATTTAACATTGGCGGAAACAGGACAGTTTTAAGTAAGAAGTTATTACGGGTAGTTTAGCTTAGGCTTAGGAGGTATGACAGGTAATTGTTTAATGCCGCCGCCGATCTACCAGAATTACCCGAAAAAAACCCTATTGTTATTGATTGATTGATTGATCGTTTATTATCACTAATAGTCGAAAAGTCAAACAGGTAAATAACAAACTACAAAATAGAGAAGACAAACAAAACAAATTAAAATATATATTAAGCCTGAATATCACAGATCAACGGGCTGGGATAGAAGAAACTCATTGACTAAGTAGAAAGCATTTGCTTTTAGATAATTGCTCATCACATTTTTTAGCTGAGTTTTTGGTAATGATCGATGTTTCAAAGGTATTTTTATTGTAACATTTACTCCCATTGCAATTTAGTGAAGTAGTTAGACGAACTTGATTACTGTGTAAATTACCGATACTTCTCGTTAGATATCGCTGAGTTAAATCACTAGATTGATAAGACGAAATATTACCTATAACACGTAGAATGCAATTTAAATATAAATACATGGCAAAGTTAAGATACCGAGATCAATGAATTTGTACCTACAGCAAGCTCTATAATTAAGGTTAGATATTATTCGGATGGCACGTCTTTGAATTGAAAATATTCTTTTCATTCCTGCCGAATGCCCCCACGTTATAATCGCATAACTCATAATAGAATGAAAGCATCCATAATATGCACTGATTACTACATCAGTCGATACTGTAGATTTCAAACAACGTAGCAAATAACATGCTTTTGATAGCTTGATTGATAAGTGGTTACAATGGGCAAGCCAATTCAATTTGGGATCAATAAACACTCCTAAAAATTTAACTTGTGTGGGATTATTTTACTCCCTCCGTGCGTCTTAATGTAAAAATACATTTTTCACATTTGCTTTGGTTAATTTTTAATCTATTATTTACTATCCATTCTTCGACATCCCCCAAGATGCGTGTTTCATGATTCAGATCCTGACATCTTCTCAATAAAGTGGTGTCATCAGCATAAAGAATTATATCATTGGGATGAGTTAAAAAAGCTAAATCATTTATATATATTAAAAATAAAATCGGACCAAGTACCGACCCCTGTGGTACACCAGCAGTGATACTTTGATAATTTGATTGTGATTGATTGAAATATACATATTGAGTTCGAGCACTCAGATATGATTTCAATAGTGAAAGGCTATTACCAGAAAAGTTATATTTAGCTAGTTTGTTAATTAAAATGGAGTGATTAACACAATCAAATGCTTTAGTGAGGTCCAAGAAATTTGCAATACAGAAATCATTGGCCTCAAAACAGGTTAAAATATTATTTGTCAAATTTAATATGGCACTAGACGTAGATTTATTCGCACGAAATCCATATTGACTACAGGAAAGTAATTTGTTAGACTCAAAATAATGCATGATTTGAACTTTTAAAGCTTTTTCAAAAATTTTTGAGAAAACTGGTGGTATAGACAGTGGTCGGTAATTGGTCAGAAGATTTTCGTCACCACCTTTATGGAGTGGAACAACTTTAGAAACTTTTAACTGTTCAGGGTAAGTAGATTCACGTATACAGGCGTTTATTACTTTTGTTAATGGAACCAGAATAACATTCAGTACACCTTTTACTATGTTAGCGGTTAATTCAAAATGATCTTTACAACTACTGTTATTTATGCTTATAATGATATTTCGTAAATCATTGAATGTTAATTCACGAAAATCAAAGGATATCGAAGAATCAATATAACGATTAGTAAAATAACTAATTGGATCTTTCTTCTGATCCGCAAGTGAAGCACTTATTTCTTCAGCAATGTTAACAAAAAAATCATTAAATTGATCTGAAGTTAAATTAGAAGTTGGTTGCCAACTGTCAAAGCTACTTTGTTTTATTACTTGCCACATCGCTTTGGGTTTAGAGTTTGATGCTTTTATAAAGTGATCATTAGCCATAATTTTTGCCTTACTTAACTCTTGTTTATACAACTTTCTGTAAGTACTTACGAGAATCCGTGTATTTTCATTTTTAAACCTATTGTAGTTCCAATTAAGTACTCTAAGTACTTCACGCATATTCCTTAATCGCTCATTATACCAATTAACTGAGAAGCCACGTGATGTAGACTGCTTAACGATTCTTGTCGGAAAGCTAAAAATAAAAGTATTAATAAAAATGTTAAGAAATTGTGTAAATTTCTCTTCAGCTGGTATGTGACTATCATCAACAAATGACCAATCTGTGTTTTCGAGCATGTTGTACATTATCAGTTTACCGACAGCTGTGATGGGCCGACATATTTTGGAAGAATGTTTTTGTTCAGAGCTGCGAGCAGCAAAATAAACAATTTGTGCCAAGTGATCTGAGATATTCGGGTCAAAAACAGACGCATTGAAATTAAAATTACATTCAAAGTTTACAAAGATATTATCGAGACAACTTTGGTTTCTGGTGTTTTCATAAATTACAGGATATGTATAGGTAAATACACGATTTTGTGTTAAGCCGTTAAAAGTAAGAATTTTCTTTAGCAGATTTTGAATTCTATATTAAGAGAAAGTAAACCTGTGAAGGGGTTACACACAGCAGGGCGGATTTAAGCAGGGGTTTTAGGCTGCAGCTCAGGGCCCCGGTGCCAGCTACAATAGAGATTAATAAAAACAGTAAGTCCAATAAGATGCTAAACTATCTTAGATTTTCAAACTTCATAAAGCACGAGTGTCCCTTTGGCGCGGCAAATAGTCGGTGTAAATGTAACAGGTACATATAGTCACGAGGCGAAACCTTAGAGCATTTGCACATGTCATGTCATCTTCTAAAAATAGATCAGTGGTTTTCCCCCTGCCGCTGTGTACAGATCGAGCTTCACTGTTTCTGTGTAATCTGTGCTTTTTGAAATTTGAACCCTCTACTGTATTTTAATATTTTTCATTGTATTTATACTTAGTGCGTTTGCCTTAGACCTGTAATTTTAATAATAATTTTCTGAAGAAATAATAACATTGAAATGAAGATGTTTTTCGATAACCCGAAGTTCATTAAGTAAGGGGCCCCCTACAAATATTAGCCCAGGGCCCCCTGAGGCCTCGGTCCGCCCCTGTATATAATATATATTATCTAATCTAAATTAACTTCACTCACTTTTTTTAACTAGTAGAGTATCTTACATTTGACGATACTCTCGTTCCAGGTGGCGGGTAGCCGTCGAGTCTTGCCAAATTCTAAAAAGTTGATATTTTAACGCCCTGGTATCAGGTGTTCATTTGCACTGTTTAACAATTATCCGGACCTGTTGGGAAGTGTACACAGGGCCGTTTCTAGGGTATCTTCCCCCCGGGTGCGAGAATAATTGGCCCCCATCCCTCCAACCCAATCCCCTCCCCCAAAGTTGATAGGAATTTAAATAAAAATGGATAACTTTTACGTTTAAACAAATTGGAAAAACCTACTTTGACCACACACGACTGACGAGTATTTTCCTGTAAAATCTTCGTAGGCACTCGCGACGCGAAAGATACTTTAGTCAGTACTCAGCTTAGACTGTTTGTCCAGAAGAAGCGAATTCTATCGTGCTTATGTTGCGTCCAAATACTATCACTAGAAAATATGGCGTGTACTCACTCTACATTCCACGCGTATACTGAACGCAACAGGTTATAACGCGTCCCCTACTCCTAG
>NW_022170511.1:42669286-42718790 GCF_008802855.1 Photinus pyralis
GGTCGGTGTTTCTTGTGAGAACTCAGGTCTAGCCTGGTTAACTAATCGAATATCTTTCAATGAGATTTCCTGAAAAAGGGATAAGCAGGCCAACGGGTTCTCTCGTTATAACCTCGCTTAATTTCTTCATTTATGAGGGTTCATTAAGAATTGTATTTATCAGCAAAATTTTGCAATTTTTGAGGGGGTTTGTTCTAGAACCGTTTGCTAGCGTTACTCCACAAATTCTGACTTGAGGGTTAGAATTTGATGTTGCGTTCTGTGTTTGGAAATTCAAATTCGTTTCTTGTTGTATTTTAATTCTTATATCTTCTGTTAACTTAATTTGTTTTTTTTATTAAATTGTTTCATTCATTTCATTGCTATTAAATACGTAGGTGAATATCATCGAATAAACCGAAATTATTTATTTAAAAAAATCTTTGTGCAGGACCATTATCTAGGAATTGTTCTAATTAAACCTGAAAAAAATGGTAAAATCGCAATTAAATCATAAAGTGTTATACATCATTGAATCAGAATAAAAAGGGTTTTAGGAATATATCGGAATATCAGAGCCGTATTTAAAAAATGAAGTGGATTATGGTTCCGCAAAGACGAAACGTCAGATTAAACAAGTTGTAAATCAGCATATGCATGATTAAAGCGCATTTTTGGTAATACAAGTCAGTATTTTATTAGCGAAGTTTAAAATTATCGATCTCACGAGTAATTTTGGCTGCGTTAAATAATTTAATTTTATTTAATTTCAATTGAGGGTACGTCTTTATTTTGTAAAACAAATCACAAAGTAAATACAATTTTTATACTCGTAGCGCTCTCTAACGGTAAAATTATAGCACCTCCGAATACCATATCGAAATTATTTTCTTAAATTATCGATCTCACAAGTAATCTAACTCAAAATAGACTAGAGCCTGCACATCTACACTATAGCAGAAAGCTTTTAGTGAAAATTTGAAGTCTCTAGGTATTGTAGTTGTGGAGATCTCCCCCGGACAGCCGGCCGGCCAGCCATAACGAATGTAATAGCGTATTTTTTTCAAAAATGCGCTAAAAATTAACATCCTCACCTTAAAGAGCCTTAAGCGCTGTGGATAAATCTCGCTGTTTTTGCTTTAGGTCAAATATTAACCCCAGACAAAAAGTTCGTGAAATCGAGAAAATTCGATTTTTTCAAAATATTTCAAAAACAAAAAAAAATCTCGAAACGCTATCTTTTGGTTTCCCTGGGTACCGCCAATCAAAATTGTCTTGCAAGAGAATGAGAAAATGAGAAGTTCAACCCTTTTCTTATGCAAGGGTGGATCAAATTCGTGTACAGTGATAGGTGAAATGGGGGCAAAGTTATTCCTTTTTGTGACTAACAAAACGCATTTGAAATTTTTGAAAAATCTTTGAAAATAAGTGAAATATCACCGAAAAACTGAAAATGTCAAATTACGTTTTAATTTTTCCTAGCTTAAACGGTTGGAAATGGCCGGTTCCCGTTAGCACGTTTTTCAAAGAATCTGAATATGTTATCAGAATTTCCATAGCACGCTAGATGTAGAAGCTACTGCTTTCTTATTTCTTGCGGGCGCCATATTGGATCTTTACGGAGAGGATTCAGAAAAATCTAGTTACCCTTGGGTTTCGTTGAGAAATGAATGTAAAACATTTGAGTTTGAAATTTGTC
This sequence comes from Photinus pyralis, assembly GCF_008802855.1. Classification (NCBI taxonomy): domain Eukaryota; kingdom Metazoa; phylum Arthropoda; class Insecta; order Coleoptera; family Lampyridae; genus Photinus; species Photinus pyralis. The sequence continues at coordinate 42,670,965 of NW_022170511.1, forward strand.
TTGTAAAATCATGTGAAAGTGTGACCCGTCAATATTTTATTTTTTTTGTCCTCTCAGTCATTTCTTAAGAATCCATTATGGCGCCCATAAGAAATAAGAAAGTAGTAGCCTGTAGCTTTTATATCTAGCGCGTTATGGAAATACACATATTCAGATTCTCCGAAAAAAAGTGCCCATTGAAGTTGCACCGTCAATTTCCTACCTTTTAAACTAGGGAAAATGAAAAAGAAATGTGACATTTTCAGTTTTTCGGTTCTATCTCAGATATGTTCAAAGATTTTTCCAAAATTTGAAATGCATTTTTAGTCACAGAAATGTGTAAGGGGCAACTTTGCCCCCATTACGGGGATCTCAATGGTGAGTCATGAATTTGAATCACCCTGTACAGTATCGGCTGCTTCGATTTCGGTCTCGCATTTGTAGATGCTATGAGATTTATTTATGATTCGCATATTTAATTAATATCCAATTTTATGTGGAATCATGGGATAATCCACTAAACATCACTCAATAGCAATGTGTAAGTTTATGCCGATGGTTTAATTAAATTTTGAGAAACTTTGCTGTAATTTCACAATTAACCCTTCACGCATTACGAAAATCGTCGATTTGGCACTTGAAAATTTCATTTCCCGTAAAAAACTGAGTTTTATCACATTCAGGGCAATTTGAATGCATAACCATCGTTATTGATTGGTCGAAGGCAAGTGCCGTCCCGTGACCACTTTATGAACGTTTTCAGGTCAATTGTTCCCGTCAAGTGCGAAAACAAATTGCATTTAAAATTATCAGAAATTGAATTTGTTTAATGTTCTGTTTGAGTAAATCCACCTAGCAAATTGGCGAGCTTCGGATTTGGCAAACGTTCAGATGGTAATTTCTAGTTATCGAGTGAATTCGCATGTGTATGTATCTGGCGCGATTTTTTTAATGTGGCGTCCCAAAAATACATCATAATAACGTGAAAACTAAGGATAATAGGTTTAGGAAACGCTGAGGTAGTTTATTTTTTGCTGAAGATAAGGATTTGTCGGTGGGCCTGCTGCGAATGGTCTTTGACATCGCTAAAATGTCCAATATTCTCCTCATTAATCAGAAGCTCGCCCTATCGAATGGGGAGGCTTCCGACGTTTATTTCTGTTGCTTCGCAAGGTAAGAGCGCGGTAACGACGTCTGTTATACAGCCGAGCTTTTTCTGGACGGTTTTTTTTTGTATTCAGATACCGAGATAAATCGAACGCGTTGTCAGATACTTTACGCGTCTTTTAAAGCTTTCGGTAGACAAATCGAGCAATTAGGGGCAAAAATTGGAAAAAGGCTCGAATTCGCTACCGCGGTCATTTTCGACGGTCCATCGGGGGTTGTAATTCGCCCCAATTACCAGACTGTCAATGTTAAAACGGCGCGTAGCGGTGCGTACTGTCGTTTATACTAATTCAGGCTCCCGATCATTTTGTGCTGCAACTCAGCAATTGTATGAAATTAATGTTTCCCGAGCACCACAATTCATTGCTGGTGAGGGCACAAACCCTGAAACTATGTAGTATATATGCTGATTACTCATCAGTAACACCCTTCTGATTAATGCCTCCAATAGAGGAGTTAATTAAAACCTTTATAATTTTCCAGCGAGTCGGACACTTTTATTTATTGCTCTTGGGGTCGTTGAGAAACAATTCTTTTATATCCGCAAGTGTGTGCGTGTTAGAGGGAAACTCGGTAACGTCGTCGTCACGTCGTTGATGTATGAAAATGTTTCCACTGCGGATAATGCAAATACTCGCGTTGCCTTCGTCATCTGACATTCAACAGCATAGAGTTTACATTTAGGTTAACAAATTCAATTCAAGATCCCTCGGGACCCTGTTTGCTCACAGACATGGACAATCTATGTGTACGGCTTCTCGTTGATTTGGTTTTGAATTTGTCATCACATCACGCAAGGATTAAATGCCGAACGCTCTACGTAGGTATACGTCAATTAAAATATCTTAATAGCGCATAAAATTTAATTGTTCTCTTGCTCGTTGAAAATTGAGCAGTAATTATTAATGCCCCTGTTAACTGCTAATAACCACCTAGGAGACATGATACTTTCTATTGACTGCTAGACAAATATGAATTGTTAATTTTGAATAAACTCGACGGTCGGGAGCTTGGAACACCTATACGCTTTACGTCAACTAGGAAGGCTTACAATTGCTTCATTATACATTAAAGCGGTTGTCTCTAAATTTTACATCCACTTCCGCTTGTCAAATGGAAGGAAACGAAGTAGTACGTACAAAAAAAGGCATTTTATAGTGCCAGTTACGTATAGCAGAGAGAGGTACTGAAATGAATTGCATTTCGTTATGTTAATATTTCACCCGTTCGTACATTTTACATGTAGAGCTTTAAGGTAGCCTAGGATGTAACTTAAGCTTACGACATCTAGTCGAACCGATTTCGTAAAGAGAGTTTACACGAGTGATGCGTAAGGCAATATGCGTGGTCAAATTTGTTTGTAGAATTTGTCATGAACAGGGTCCTGAATATGGTCAAGTAAAGTCCTAAACCCCTGCCTAAACCACTTATCCACCACCATCTCAATATAGATAATAATAATAAAACAAAAAACAATTGAAAAAAGTAGTATCCAAAGGGACAAAGTTCAGTCTTGCCAAATTTAGGCGACTGTTCTACCACTTAATCCCAAGATGAGAGTAAAGTTACTGTCTACTAATTAGGAAATGCCGTGCACGTAATTTAAAATGATCAAGGGCTAACGTTTTGAATGAATCGGGTAACTTCGCAATATTGCATGAAAAAGATCGCTTGTATAGCTGCGATTTATGATTATGCATATAAGTAAATTTCATAAACAAAAATCATGAATTTGTGATGAAAACTGTATTTTATTATACAGATACGAGGGAGTTGTGGTAGGAATTATCTTGTGATAGAATTTTGTATTTTTTGAATAATTTTTTCGGTATCAAGACAGGGCCCATACACAGAATCACAAAAATTAAATTGGGGCAAAACTAGCGAATCACAAAGAAGCATTTTAGTTCTACTATTTAAAAAATTGTCTTGGTTATAAATTAGCTTAAGATTGCAAGTATCTTTTTTTATGCACGAAGAAATGTGATCTGAAAATCTTAACTTAGAGTCGATCAGGGGAGGACTGGCCCGGGGGGGCGGGGGGGGGCGGGTGGCGATTGCCACCTGGCCTGTACGTCATAATGGCCCGTTGGAAATTTATAAGTATGTGCTGTATTTAGTTTCTTGCACTATTAATAAGTTATTAACACGTTTCTCTAATTGGGGTTGATGTTAGGTTGTTAAAAAATTTAAAAAATCTGTTTTAGAATGAATTTATCATTTTTTGTCGTAGCATGAAAGTAATGAAATACAATGATAGGCGACGCGCCTCGTTTGGATTGTATATTTTGTTACTTTTAATTATCAGCTGCAATTTAAAAAAAACCTGTATTGTAATTGATTTCCGAAAAAGGAGTACTTTAAAATGAAGCAAAAAATGTTTTTGTGGTGCACCACAGAGCTACCCCCCCGCCGCCTTCATTACTACACTAATACTTTAATGGCCCGTAACCAATGCAATTCCACCTGGCCCGCCCCTGACTAGAAACCAATTTCGAAAGAAATTCAAAGGGCTGTAATTTTTGAACTAGTGGCCCCAATCTTGGAACTGTTTGAAATTATGGATTCTACAGGCCACATTCTATAAGAAAATCGGGTCGATCTGAGACAATTTTTTTTTCGGGCTCAAAAAAAGGCAGTGTATAACCTTCCTTCTAAAATGAAGCAAAAAATGTTTTTTGTGGTGCACCGCAGAGCTTCCCCCCCCCCCCCCCCCAACCTTCATTACTACACTAATACTTTAATGGCCCGTAACCTATGCAATTCCACCTGGCCCGTAAGTACCCAGTCCGCCCCTGGAGTCGATTATCAATCCAAGATTTTTATAGCGACATCTGATATATCAATAATATTGACACCTTTGACAGCAATTGCGTTCAACCAGACTCCACATCCCCACGTCTTTATTAATCATTTTCGTGGAAAATGTGATGTAACGGGCGATCAAAAATGAGTTGCTGTCGAGTCGCCTTTGGAAGTTCAAGTTAAATACGATTTCCCATGTAAACAAAAATTCCAAAGGTGACTCGACAGCGACCCATTTTTTATCGCATGGTAGTTGGGTGACATCTGCGTATATACAGTGAATTTCCTATGTTCGCATTTTAAAAAAACTCACTGTATATATAGCTTATTCAAGATATGTTTTTGTTTTTTGAAAAAATCCACAGTTTACTAGATATGGGTTTTCCTTTAAATGTTGTAAAATCGTTAGTATTAGAAATACAGAAATATGCAAAGAACAAAGATTGTAGATTGTTTTAGCTTAATAAGATACATTTATTAATTTTCTTTCGAAATTGGTTTCTAGTCTATAACTTTTGATTAAGAAGTCTGATCGAAAAAGTACGAATTGTTTTGGATTCTACGCACCAAAATTAATAAGAAAATGTGTTTTCCCGAGAAATTTTGGTACAGTCGATTTTTGGTAAAAAAGGAAGGTTACACACTGCCTTTTTTTTCGGGCCTCAAAAAAAATTGTCTCAGATCGACCCGGAAAAAAATTTTTCTTATAGAACGTGGCCTGTAAAATCCATAATTTCAAACAGTTCCAAGATTGGGCTACTAGTTCAAAGGTTACAGCCCTTTGAATTTTGTTTCGAAATTGGTTTCTAGTCTATAACTTTTGTTTGAGAAGTCTGATCGAAAAAGTACGATTTGTTTCGGATTCTACGCACCAAAATTAGTAAGAAAAAGTGTTTTCCCGAGAAATTTTGGTGTAGTCGATTTTTGGTAAAAAAGGAAGGTTATAACCTGCCTTTTTTTGAGCTCCGAAAAAAAAATTGTCTCAGATCGACCCGGAAAAAAAATTTTCTTATAGAATGTGGCCTGTAGAATCCATAATTTCAAACAGTTCCAGGATTGGGCTACTAGTTCAAAAGTTACAGCCCTTTGAATTTTCTTTCGAAATTGGTTTCTAGTCTATAACTTTTGATTGAGAAGTCTGATCGAAAAAGTACGAATTGTTTTGGATTCTACGCACCAAAATTAATAAGAAAAAGTGTTTTCCCGAGAAATTTTGGTGCAGTCGATTTTTGGTAAAAAAGGAAGGTTATAACCTGCCTTTTTTTGAGGCCCGAAAAAAAATTGTCTCAGATCGACCCGGAAAAAAAATTTTCTTATAGAATGTGGCCTGTAGAATCCATAATTTCAAACAGTTCCAAGATTGGGCTACTAGTTCAAAAGTTACAGCCCTTTGAATTTTCTTTCGAAATTGGTTTCTAGCCTATAACTTTTGATTGAGAAGTCTGATCGAAAAAGTACGAATTATTTTGGATTCTACGCACCAAAATTAATAAGAAAAAGTGTTTTCCCGAGAAATTTTGGTGCAGTCGATTTTTGGTAAAAAAGGAAGGTTATACACTGCCTTTTTTTGAGCTCCGAAAAAAAAATTGTCTCAGATCGACCCGGAAAAAAATTTTCTTATAGAATGTGGCCTGTAGAATCCATAATTTCAAACAGTTCCAAGATTGGGCTACTAGTTCAAAAGTTACAGCCCTTTGAATTTTTTTTCGAAATTGGTTTCTAGTCTATAACTTTTGATTGAGAAGTCTGATCGAAAAAGTACGAATTGTTTTGGATTCTACGCACCAAAATTAATAAGAAAAAGTGTTTTCCCGAGAAATTTTGGTGCAGTCGATTTTTGGTAAAAAAGGAAGGTTATACACTGCCTTTTTTTGAGCCCCGAAAAAAAAATTGTCTCAGATCGACCCGGAAAAAAAATTTTCTTATAGAATGTGGCCTGTAGAATCCATAATTTCAAACAGTTCCAAGATTGGGCTACTAGTTCAAAAGTTACAGCCCTTTGAATTTTCTTTCGAAATTGTTTCTAGTCTATAACTTTTGATTGAGTAGTCTGATCGAAAAAGTACGAATTATTTTGGATTCTACGCACCAAAATTAATAAGAAAAGTGGTTTCCCGAGAAATTCTGGTGCAGTCGATTTTTGTTAAAAAAGGAAGGTTATACGCTGCCTTTTTTTTCGGGCCTCAAAAAAAATTGTCTCAGATCGACCCGGAAAAAAAAATTTTCTTATAGAACGTGGCCTGTAGAATCCATAATTTCAAACAGTTCCAAGATTGGGCTACTAGTTCAAAAGTTACAGCCCTTTGAATTTTCTTTCAAAATTGGTTTCAAGTCTATAACTTTTGATTGAGAAGTCTGATCGAAAAACTACGAATGGTTTTGGATTCTACGCACCAAAATTAATAAAAAAAAGTGTTTTCCCGAGAAATAAATAAATAAATACTACATATGTAGTATGTCAATTTCTCTCTAAAAATTTGGAGATGCAAGGGTCCGTTCGAAAATTCATATCTCCAAATCCGTTCAAGATAAGTGAGTGCTCTTTTTTATAGTCGACTCAAAGTCTAAAGGAATGAGTGACTGCTCCTGAAAGTCTTAAAAAAGTTTCCAGGGCAGCTGTGATTTCTAAAAATTAGCGATCAAAAAATGTCAAAAACTTAATTTCAAATTGCAACTAGTATTTTTGTTGCCAGATAAGAATGTAGATTTGAATTTAAGGGCCACAAGCCCGGGCAGCGTAGATGTCTGATGGGATAGTAAATTTGTACCAAACTCGCCTTCGCAATTTCGAGGCAAATTTACCTACGCCACCAACCACTACACTGACCAGGTCTGTGTCGAACTCGCCTTCGGCTCGCTCATGTCCTGTTGTCAGAACTAAAACCCATAACAAGAGAAGAAGAAGTAGAAATCAATGCTCTGGGATATTTTGATGCACATTCACGTGCCTCCATCAAAACAGCATCTGCTGATTTGAAAATTTCGTATTCCTTGATACAAAGAATTCTTTGTGTATTTATGCACAATAAGATGGTGGAAAAATACCACTGTAAATAAATCAAATAAATATATTACGCCCCCAAATAATGAAAACAGAAACCCTCGACTCATCGTACAAGCCGATAACAAACTTTCCTGCGAATTGTTAAAATATAAATTTATGCATCTTGCATGGGTGGGTAGACTTGTGATAGCAACGCTTCGAGCTCAGTAGACTATTACCATACTTCATTTTTAGATATACTTAATTACTGTAACAATTTTGATTCTTGTATATATAAGGCATGTACAGGGTGTCTCATTAATAATGGTCACGGGCCATATCTGTGGAACCGTTAATTACCCAGCTTCTGGAAATGTGTGTGAATGTTCGTATTTTAGCCATATCTCTGCTTAGAAAACAGATATCAAAATGCGGTTTCCACTGATATTCTTACTTCATCATCTTATTTGATAATATCATATAATAGTTATATCGTTCAATTTGAAAATTTCAAACAAACCTGCAAAATTTGTGTTAATGTCATTTGTATCACTGAAACCGAAGCATTAACCAGAAGAAGAAAATAGACCGATCTCATTTAAGCTTCCAGTCAACGATCAATAAACAAAAGAAAACGCCAGAATCGCAAATAACTAATAAATGAATAGAAAGAAACATTACTATGTATTTCCGCTTTAGGTAATTCACTCGGGTAAGATCTGGGGATGCGTTCTCCAACCTGGAAGTAGTCATTTCCGTTCGCCAAGTTTGCATTGTGTGCATCTTGCTAGTGCTATGAAAATTGGTTCCTTCTCGCTATTACTCTTTTCAAGTACAAGGCAATCATTCCGCGATGTTTCCCCCGGGGGAGAATTTCTCGCGAATTTTTTAGGCAATTCGAAAGCGAGAAAAGCTTTTTTAATTATAATATTAATATTCAAATGCATAAGACAATTTAAATGTAAATATTAAATCGCATAATTTCGGGAAAAAATTATACGATTTAAAGTACGAAACAATCTAAGTTTCGGAATTAAAAGGTTCGCTAAGTAGTAGGATGTGGAGGGTGGCGGTGAGTGTGAGCTTTCCGGGAGGAGGAATTTCTGGTGGCAATCTTAAAAGCTGTGAAAATTCGGGCGCAAGAGCAAGGACAATTACGTGCAGGTGTGAGCAGTCGCATCAGTTCCCTCATGTGTGAATAGTGCTATTGGCAGCTCATAAATAATGTAATCACAGACAAAGTGCTATTACATTACAGGCAATGTATTTCTCAAAAGCGTATAAAATGCACGCAAAAGCTCGCTAAACTTCCCAATTCCTCTAAAATCCCGTTAATTTTAGATTTTACGTAATTAAATATTTATATTATTACATGGAACCATGCGGATTTACACGCGTCGACTACTTTTTTTATGCTTTACCATCATACTCGATACTCCAAGCAGGCGCGCCCAGTTTCAATCAGTTTAATTTGGTAAACCTTTAGAGCGCGCTGAATCTCTATAAAGATGTACCTTCATTTAGGCCATTCTATAATTCCTGCAACTAACAATGCAGCGAGATTAGCATCGGATCGCGATAAGGGTACTTTAATCCCTTTAGTAAATCCAAAAGACACTGTCGTATTATCATTAATTAATTAAACTTAAACTTAATTTAGCACATTTAAATGATCTTAACCTTAATTAGGACGCGATTTTATTTAGTGCGTGTAACCTTAATTTATCTTCACTTGTATAGTAAAAGCGAAAAGGGCGTACCGCAGAGGCGGGGGCGGAAACTGCATTTTACTACAGATGCAATTTGCGATCAATACCTAATTTTAGAGTAGGTACCTATGTAGATTTGGACTGAATACATCTCTCTATAACGCCCGTTCTTCATTTCATTGCGAAAATTAAAAAGTTTGTGTGTAGGGACCATGCTTTATTTACAAGTGTCCCTAATTCGAACAATTTTATATTGTTTTAAAATTGATGCATCCATTATAATTGTGTGCCTAAATGGGTTATCTGGGCTGGGTGGTAAAGTTTTCATGACGGAGGACACTTTTACCAAGTTGTGTTAAGTAGGTATATGTGACAGATACTTCGACGGCTCGTTTTGATTCTCTTAGATTTAACTAGAAGCCGTGCCTTCTAGATTTTTGTCTTTTATCACATTGAGGTAATAACCCTGGGATTTGTAGCAAAGCACCAAAAACACATAAATCAGTTGAGTTTGTGTTTAAAATCAGTTCTTTCTCATTTCGATCCCAAAAATATTTTGTTGCCTCGGGAGCCAAAAACATTCGCAAGCTTTCATATTAAATGCCTATAACATATACAACATTTTTGCATTGGATAAAAAAAACTGCCCTTATAAGGCCGAGGTGGATTTGTGGTTCAGCGGAGGCGTTTATAGGATTTTCGTTGGTGACGATGGCGAAAAAAGCGATTTCTGTGCTGGCAGATTCACGTATATCTGCGGTGTAAATGAGGAAAAGCAGTGGCCCTAACACACTACCCTGGGGGACTTCAAATTTAGTAGGGTAAAAGTTAGAATGTTGATCTGAATGTTTTTAGGAGTGGGAAGTAGTTGTGGGATAGCGTATTTTTTGGTTTGAATAGTAGGCCTCCGTGCCAAATTTATCAAAAGCTTTCGGGGAAAACGGTGTTTCAAAATTTCTTGTCTTCAAAACTACCGGATATTGTGTTGCCGATTCTGCGGACTGTAGAGGATTGTAGACTGCTCTTCTCTGAACCGGAATTGGTGGTTGGGGAGTAGTGTTGAGACGTCATGATTTGTATATGATCAGTTTAAATAGTCTTTCAAAAACCTTGCTTGTAAGGGGTAGCAGACCAATGGGTCTAGAAGCGGTTTTTGTGGTGACTTTCCTGGCTTATAGATCACGATTATTTCCGCGTATTTCGAGATTATAGGGAAATATGCTAGCCGAAGAATGCCTTTAAATATGGTTGTTAGGAGAACAATGGCTTTCTTAGGCGTTGGCTCGGGCGCTGGCCTGTCAAATTTTCTCGATCCAATAATTCAGCACCAAACATTAATCTAAATTTTCTTTGAAGCCTTCTTTCACGAAGTCTTCTAGAATTTTCCTGCATTCACAAATGTTCATTGTGCCTATTGAACATACCGCAATTGGGAAATCTGATTTCATCGGTCCATAAAATTTGATTTTGAAAATCTGGATCTTGTAAAATCATATTTTAATGTATCAATTGCTAAAACGCTTCAAAAGACACATTGATCTAGTTGTAAACAAAGCTTTTATTAATCTTAAGATCATATTTAATAGTAGGTTCATTATCAATCGTAACATTAAGATAATGTTATGTGAAGCATTGGTACTATCGCAATTTAACTACTGTGACTGTGTGTATGGTCCATGTATTGACCAAAGAGATTCCTTGAGAATTCAAAAGATGCAGAACTCAGGCCTTCGCCTAATATTTGGAATACGTAAATACGACCGAGTGACACATAAGCTAACGAACTTGAATTGGCTAAACATGAGTAATAGGAGATTGTTGCATTCCGCTTGTCTGTTCCATACCATACTGCAAACCAGAACACCTACATATTTATTTGAAAAAGTAATCTTTAGGAGCTCCGTTCACGATTTAAATATTAGAGATAAGCTTTCAATAACGATACCCCACCATAAAACCACACTTTTTAAATGTTCCTTCAGTTATAATATAGCCAACCTCTACAATGAATTGCCAACTGATTTAAAACAATTATAACTCTCGCCAGGAAAGATTGCCGGTCACAGCACACCTTGTGTCGATTTACAATCTTTGTTTTTATTAAGATGCGAGCGACCTCTGGAATAGGATCCTGCTAATGTTGAACAAAAAGTCTTTTCCTTCAAAATTGACACGATGCTATCCCGGAAGTCGCTAGCACCTTACGAAAAACAGAGATTGTAGATCGGGATCAAGTGTTCTGTGACCGGCAATCTTTCCTGGCGAGAGTTATATCTTCTTATGCATTCAAAAAGAAATTGTACCTCATACTCCTTGAAAGACAGAAACATGCTTAGCAACACCATTCTTTCTTTGCTTTTTTATAAATGTTTGTACTTTAGCTATAGATAGCAGTCTGCGCTTTTGCTTTTCACTCTTAGTTATAGTTATCTCTTTCTCTCTCTCATTACCGGGTCTTTAATAACAGCTGTTCTTGTCACTGTAATTAATACATATTGTTGAAGGGTTGAGTGGTAGAGCAGACGGGGTTATCTTGGTAGCTCCAGTCTGAACTCCGCCCTATTGAGTTGTTCTTTTTTTATAAATGGGTTAAAATATTGTCTTACTTAAAACTCAATAAATGCCATTATTATTATTATTATTAAAGACACTTCTTGATTTCATGGTCTCCTGGATGCAGGTTTAGGCTAGTCAAAATAGGTGGTTAAGGTAGAAAAAATTAGTAACAAAGTGATCTCTGCGGAAATGAGTACCCAATAGGGTCCTTATTAACCCCTCAAAAATCGCACTTTGTCGCATTGGTGGAACTTGGAAAAAAATGGCCGCCATCTTGACTTTTTTCGAATTTATTAAATATTTCGTAAAGTATATATTATATCAAAAAAACTCAAGAGACTTTTTTTATGGAGAATCAAAAGTTACCTGTGATAAAAAAAAGTTTAAGTCTATTGATCAAAAAACAAAAAAGTTATTGAAATTTATATGATTTGGCAATATGGAATTTTTAAAAATTTGGTAAATATCTGAATTAGTTAAAACTGTTTTGTATGCCCAATTTTGAAAATAAGGATTTTAAAGTAAAATACTCAATAATTGGGTAATTATTCACATCTGTGTCGAGACTTAGATGTATTTCAAAAACTTAATGCAGATATAGCAGTTTTAATTAAATCAGGACTTAAAATTATTTTAAATCTGTACCGGTGTCCAAAGAAGATTCATGATTTAATGTAATAATAATAATAATAATAATATACAACCTCTAGAACAAAGAAACACCATAAATACAAGTAACGCAACTTGCACTACAAAGACAGGTCCACCCAATAAAGTTACACGTCCTAGCACAGTTAAAAAACACAAAACTCCTTCTTCACAGAAATACACCACATTATCACAACCCACTCGTATTCAACCGAAGCGCAAAAACCTTAACAGCACCACACAAAATACTGCAATATCTCCACCAAAAACCCAAGCAACCACACAAATACAACCTCAAGAACAAAGAAACACCATAAATACAAGTAAGGCAACATGCACCACAAAGACAGGTCCACCCAATAAAATTACACGTCCTAGCACAGCTAAAAAACACAAAACTCCTTCTTCACAGAAACACACCACGTTATCACAACCCACTCGTATTCAACCCAAACGCAAAGCCAAAGAAACACTTACACAATAAACTCTATTTAATAAAAGTACAGGAATTATTATAATGATATTTTTGTTTTGTTTTCTTCTTTCCTGATAGCGTTGACTATTGTGGCCATTAATAGCTATGTTGGTAAGTATGAATTACATACTATCCCTAGATTTCCAATGTGAGTGTGCGAATATTTATTTTATTTTTTAATTTTTATTTTTCTTTAGAACCCTACATAACTGCACTAGACAGACGCAGACACTAATCGTTACTTGATTTTAATCCGTGCGATTAGTTAACCAGGCTAGACCTGAGTTCTCACAAGAAACACCGACCATAATAATAATAATAATAACAGCACCACAGGCTCACAAAATACTGCAATATCTCCACCAAAAGCCCAAGCAACCTCACAAATACGACCTCAGGAACAAAGAAACACCATAAATACAATTAAAAAACACAAAACTCCTTCTTCACAGAAACACACCACGTTATCACAACCCACTCGTATTCAACCCAAACGCAAAGCCAAAGAAACACTTACACAATAAACTCCATTTAATAAAATTACAGGAATTATTATACCTAATGATTTTTTTTTGTTTTGTTTTCCTCTTTCCTGATAGCGTTGGCTATTGTGCCCATCAATAGGTATGTTGGTAAGTACGAATTACATTATCCCTAGATGTCCAATGTACGTGTGTGATTTTTATTTTTATTTTTTTTTTTATTTTTATTTTTATTTTTTTATTTTTTTTTAAGGACCCTACATAACTTCACCAGACACAGACACAGACACTAATCGTTACTTGATTTTAATCCGTGCGATTAGTTAACCAGGCTAGACCTGAGTTCTCACAAGAAACACCGACCATAATAATAATAATATTTATTCAAACCACTTTACAATAAATATAATTTTGTTTGTGGCAAGTCAAGAGAGACAAATAAAAGTATAAGACAAACGTAATGACATACAATACATACAACATACAGGACTAGTTGACTACATGGAGGCCCAATCCAAGTACTCTATAGTTGAGTAGAATGTATGTGAGATAAGAACTTTTTTTAGGGAAGATTTGAATTGGGGTAGTTTCAAGGTTTTAAAGATTGCCGGAAGTTTATTATATAATTGAATGTTAATTGAATTGTTAGATGAGAGTTTGAGTCTATGTTTATGTAATACTAAGAGATTTGATGATCTTGTGTTGTGATTATGAATATCCGAGTATTTTTGATACGTCGCACTGCATTTGTGAATTTCGACAAGCGAATATAATATAAACAAAGCTGGTAGTGTTAAAATATTTAAATTTTTAAAATGAGTTCTACAGGATACATTAGAAGAGATACCCATAATGATCCTTAGGGTAGGCTTTTGTAAAATGAAGACTCGAGCAGCATGCGGCGAACCCCCCCATAGCAAGATACCATACGAAATGTGTGAGTGAAACAAGGTATGGTACGCGGTAAGTAGGCCTGTCAGATTCGTGGACTGCTTTAATCGTCTTAGTAAAAATAACTGACTGGAGAGTTTCTTGCACAGGACATCTATATGCGTGTTCCATCTTAGGTTCGCATCAATGTAAAAGCCCAATAGTTTTACATGTTTGCCGGTAGTCAATGAGCTGTTTGTTGAAAAAGTAACCATTTGAGTTTTATTTTCATTTAATAATAGGTGATTGGCCGAGAACCATTTGTTTGCCTTTGTCAAGATATTGACAGCTTGCCTATTCAGGTCGTCTAAACTCCTATTTGACTAAACTCCTATTTGTATGTATGTAGCAGGGAAGTAGAGGGAGGCAAATAATTGAATGTTTTTATTTTCTTTTTTGATCAATATTTTACTATAGATAACTTTTGATTCTCCATAAAAAAAGTCTCTTGAGTTTTTTTGATATACCTAATGTATACTTTACGAAATTATTTAATAAATTCGAAAAAAATCAAGATGGCGGCCATTTTTTTCCAAATTCCACCAATGCGGCAAAGTGCGATTTTTGAGGGGTTAATAAGGACCCTATTGAGTACTCATTTCCGCAGAGATCACTTTGTTACTAATTTTTTCAACCTCACTTGTATAAACCTGCCTAGATTGACCAGCCTATGTCTGTCCTACTGATAATTGATGTGCGTGAAATTTATGTTTCTTCAAAATTCTCATGACTGTATTTTGCGACACATCAACATCAGCTGCAATTTGTCGGGTCGAAGTAGAAGGCTTCTGGTCAACGTAGGCCAATACATTTATCTGGATATTCTCGTTAATAACGCGCTCAGCCCTCTTTGGTTTCGAAAAGGAACCAAACTGCCGCAAATTTCGGTATAAATTGTTGAACGTCGGTAGAGATGGTTGACGTCGATTTTCAGCAGCACGAACCCTATTTTTAATACATTATATTAAGTTTTTCGCGATTAGAAAATATCTTTAATTTAAATTGTATTTACAGAACTGTCATCTTTCAACTAAAACAATGAACAGCAGTATTGTGTTTGTTTATTGTTTTCCATGGCATGATGCGATCTACTTTTAATAGTGTATTGAATCTGATTATTAATTCAACTTTCATAGTTAATTTTCGAAAATGACCTTTAAATACCTATGTTAAATGTGCCACAGTTACACTAATGTCATTAGATATTGTTTTCCATGGCAAACTCTGTTTATTAAGCAGCAGAGCAAAGCGATGAAAGCTTTATAGGGGAGCCGATGGGGTCCGTCTATTCGTGAACACGATAACTGTCAAACGCTTGGACCGATTTGGTTCAAACTTTGCCACAAGTAATAAGTCTATTGACAATGGGTCAAATCCAATGACCCCATAAGGTCACACCGAGGTGCTCTGCCGCTTTTTTTAGACGCTATTTATGGGATTATTTACCTCGCAAAAATACGAAAATTCCTGGAGCGTGTTTATTTATTCAAATACAATTAGCAAGCCTTATATCGTTATAAAAAGAATAATTTGTCCTTTTTAAAAATGTCAAAGCCAACTATGACTCCCACTTAAAAAAATGAAATTTTGCATTATAACTCAAAAACTGTAAAATCGAGAAGGAATGTTAAGCATTAAAATGTCTAAGGTCCAGTTGCACCAACATAATTAAGCCTATGGCAACGATTATTAAGACAATCGTTGCTATGGTAGAAGAAATAAACTTTAAGGAATACTTAATTTTGGTGGTGCAATTGGCCCTTAAATTTTTATTCGTGTCATTTTGTTGTATTTCTAATAATAACGATTCTATAATATTTAAAAGAAAAATCACTAAATCCGTTTTGCGCTTATATCTAGTAAACGGTGGATTTTTTTAAAAAAACAAAAAGATATCTTGATTAAGCTCTTAAAACAATCTTTTCTTACAGTTTCCGAGATCCCAATGCTTAAAATGAAAAAAAAACTCACCCTGTATATTTTATTTTTGATATTGCACTAAGTTATGGCACTTCTTACCGTATGACGCGAACACACTTTCATAGATAACGATAACTGCGCTCGTCTAACGTCCTTAAGCAGACTTGACTTGCAATATACTTTAACATTCTTGCAGGTTGCATAAAAAACCAACGAACATTTATGTTGGGTGCCTTGAAGTATCCCAAAGTCTGGATTCTGGATTCTCATTTTTCGGTAAAGACAATAAGTTCTCCCGCATTAGTAAACTCATTAATACCACGCTACAAAAGATTTCGTTTTGCTTGCGAGATAAACATCGAAGGAACTGAATTTCGTCATCCGTTATTAAGAACAAAATTCAAAATTTGGGGATTCTAGAAGATGCAAAGAAAAATTTTAAATAAGTTTTTTTTATTACTCGTATATTGCATTGTTCATGGAATTTGGTTTTGAATTTTCGTTTTAAAATTAGTAGCTTAAAATTCAATAGGAAAATGTCCAAACTCCTGGGTCCCTACCGTTTATGTATAAGCCGAGGTATAAGCTAAAATTTGTGTTGTGTAAAAGATCGCCCTTTTTTTTAATTGTCATTCAATTTTAATTCAAATTGACGTTAGTTCACTCAAAAGGAACCCCGTGGACACGTATTAAATCAAAAATTGACCTAAAGTACTGTAAGAAATATGTAGAAGGACCAATGTAATTTGGATTCATGACATCATCAATTGTGTTTATCAATATATTGGGAATTTGACGGTAATTTGGTGTAAGTAAACATTGAGAAGGAAAAAATCACATTTGGAACAAATTTCAGATTATGACATTAAAAAAAGGAAGTAAGTAATTGTGTAATTCACAATAAGGGTTAATCGTGGTAGTTTAAAAAATGTATACAGAACTTTCGTTTCACAATTAACATCCCTACTTAGTAATTCAAAAAGAAGTTCAGTCCCTCTTATGAACAACCTATAGCAAATTGCACATCCACCTCCATCTTTATTGTGATTGGGTGTTAACCTGTGTACTGACAGAAATTTCAGTCCGACCCTTTCCCTTCACACGGACCAACAGACAGATTTATATATTTTCGAAAAACGCGCTACTAAACTGATATAATTGACTACCCTTACCCTACGACTATACTATTTTATTTTGAATTTTATATGGAGTAGGGAGTAGGTACATTGAACGGATTGGATTACATTGGCCCGCTCTCTTTATTGTGATATTTTAATCGATTGAAGCTTTTTCGTAGGTTATTTGCTTTGACGTCCCTTTGTAGCGCAGATACTTGAGAATTCTCGTAACATCTGCCAAAAAAGTTTCATATTGGTCGTAGGAGATTAAAACAAAACAGAAAGTTTCGTGCATCGAACTGTACAAGAGAATGCAATTTATAATGCAAATAAATTTGAGATAAAAGTTTTGGCAGGGTGGAAAACAAATCGAAGTAAAGATACAGACGTGCCGGACACTCAATTTCGTAGTTTCGAAGGGAGGGCGCTACACTTAATAAAAGTAGGTAAATAATATTCGAACGGTTCATCTTTCGAGAAAGACGCCGCCGCACCGCCGTATTAAGGTTTATTTTCATCTTCTTTCATTGGCTTATCAGCGTTTCAAGTGCAGGATTTGACATCCGTGTGCAATGCGGCACAAGCTTCGAGATGCTCGGGCTCTGCACCCGGCACTGCGGTATATTTGCTGAAATTCAAGTTGTTCCCTACTGCAAGGCTCGAAGGCTCAGCGGGATGCTCTCAAATAACTTCCATTACAATCATTTTGTACTTCAAATATAAATCAATTTCCGATCCATTCACACATCGAAATTTTCTATAATGTTACACTTTATGAAGTATTTTGTCGAAACGGAAATTATTAACTAAACTGTCTACATCCGTTCTCGCGAAATAACGTATTCTTAACACATACGTTTACGTTATATGGGTATACACTCACTGATGGAATTAAATTTCAACTTTGTAACTCAAACATATACTTTGCTTGATTAAGTATCAGGAAAAAGCTTGAGGCGGTTGCAGTTTCCATTACGTTTTCATAACCCTTATGGCGTATAATTTTACTAACGTTGTATCAGAAAAAAGCACTAATCTTTTAAGGTAAATTTTATACGCTACCATAACCTCAAAACATTGTAAATACCATATGGAACTACCAGAAAGCTCTATGTGTAACGGTTTTTTAATTTTGCCATTTGCAGCTTGTATTTTTTTACCCTATACCGAGGTCTCATCCGTAACCTGAAAAATAAATTTTTAATCGAAATTGTAGGGTGGACCGAATGAATCTCAAAATTAAAGATCCCCCCACCCCCTCCTAATTTCTTACTGATTAATGAACGCCTTATTAACAGAATGGTTGATTCGTTTTTTCCAAGTTGCAGTACCAAGCTAAGGTTTAGTACCTTCTCGCGTACTTCTCAAATATGCCAATTCTGCATTTCTCATACTACCGCATGAGTGGTTTAGAGTAGATAAGGTCAATTAAGATACCCATGTTGGCACTATTATAGTTACTGTATCGTCTCATCTCCAGACATCCGGATCCCATTATGAAAACAGTGTTCTACAGAAATTAACAGACGCAGAAAGGAACATCTTCCATTCCACCCAATGCTTACAATAAATTCCACTATATAGTCAAATATTATTTATTGCCAAATCGGCCCTCTAAATGTGGACACCCTGTAATTTTTCTATAATAACCCTTGAAATGTAAAAAAATTCAAATTTACCTATCTATATAAAAGTCGATAAAATAAACCCAAATTTAGAGCTACTTTTCACGACAGAGGTCAGCTTGTCTAGAAAGTTTCTAGAGTTAAAATCAAGGTTTATATTATGCCTAACTTATCAATAATACCGCAACATTTAGTTCTAAACGTAGCAAAACAACAACTTTAAACATAATAGATTATTGTAGCAATATTTTCACATGAATCTTCTGTTCCAAGGTAAACACATGCTCCGTAAACTTTAGTCGATGCGTCAGAAAATCCATAGCGTTTCTATTCGAATTGGATTCACATATACAAGGTTTGTCTGGAGAATATCGAGGTTTCGTAAACGATTCACAAAAAGTGCATTTCCACATTTTGCAAAAAAATAGTTATCTTAGTCAAACTCATTTTCAGCCATTTAACTAAAATGGTGACAGACCGTAATTTAAAAATCACCATTTCTTAAAATTCCGCAAAAATCCACCTATAACTGAGGTTGGTTTTGCGCATAAACAATCCAATCTCTGACGTGTGTTTGCAATTCGCTTTTGTAGGGAACATCTGCAGTTAAAATTAAGAAAAAATGGTCTAGAAATAAAAAAATAATGTACGGTATCTTCACAATCGATTTTGACGTAACTTCATGTACTTTTATAGGGAGAATTTGGTCACAAATACGAAATTTTTCTTGCGCCTTTCAGTCTGGGGACGCGCAGTTTATTTTTTGTGTGTTTAATTTACTTTTTTAGGAAGAACATTTTCTTACAATTTCAGAAAAATCCTCCCATAATTAATGGCACACTTCCTTGGTCCCCTATACGAGTTACGGTGAGAAAATTAGAATAATCTCTACTCTTTCGGCTAGTTTTGGAAGTAAAATCTGAATCAATAAATTAATTTTCACTATTGTCACAAAGGTAACTGACCACAAATTAAATTCTTTCTTTCCCATAGCAACAAATAGGCGGTCGATTAAATAAATTAAATAAAGATTTTTCTAATTTTCTCGAAAACGAATCGACCGATTTAAAAAAATCAAACGTCAAAATAAAGGACTTTGAAAGACCTTTCAAATCAGCTATTACTCGATACCATTTGTCATTTAAAATTTTTAAGGGGCAGAGTGTGAAAGGGGGTGAAGTTTTTGGTTAAAAAGTTGCCGTCCTCCTTGACAAATCTTTTGATGTGTCTCGGCGTTTATTCCTTTAATCAGTGGTTTTCGATAAATCCGTGGTGGGAAATTTCAAATGAACACCCTGTATACATAATTATACATTATATAATAATTTTCAACATTTTGAAATGGCAAGTTTCTACCATCAGCCATTTGTATGTATTGGTATCGACTGCCATGGATATAATAAACAAAACAAAATCTCCATAAATCCATAGCCTACTATTTATAATCCGTAAAAAAAAATTTTTTAATTTTTGGTTCATGACTAAAACAATGTTTTTTACAGGCCACTTGATTGCACGTAAAAATATCTAAAATAAATGGTTTTTACCTTTCCCTATCTTAGATAGGTAGTAAGATATGATGACAAACTCAAAGTTTACACCCTATATCTCCCAAACAAACGTAGCTATAGATTGATTCTGTTTGTGGTATTAAAAGTTAAAAAAAAACTGGCGCAGGTCTCTATCTTTAAAAATAGAGACACTGCAGTCTCAAACAAAATGGGACACACGAGTGTAAAATAAACAGCGTGTCAGTTCCCTTAGAATAGTATACGAGGACATTATAGCTGATAAGGTACTGTAATCATAGCGTGGAAAATGGTGGTGTTTAATGAAGTTCCAACATCGTCGCCCAATTGATGATTAGTAATTGTGGTAAAGATAGAGTTTGGAGATTTGGTGATAAAATTGTTTTCGTAATGGATTCCGGGTGTCTGGGATTTTCAGTTATCTTAATTAGGGCTATTTGGTTACCATACTGGCAATTCGGCATGAGACTATTCCAGCATCGTCGAAACTGTAACGTAGCACATGTTGGCCGTATTTGGGAATGATTTAGTTGTTGCATTTGTTTAGTACCTTAGATTTTCTTAATTCCTAAAGCGGGAATTAAGCAAAACTAATTAACGACTAAATATGTCCGTTTGCGTTAATAAGGAGCCATTTTGCGGGCGTTCTTGAATTAATAAGAAGTAGATGGGTTTAGTTACATTATCTGAATTATCGTAACCGTTATTTGTAGGTAAAGGTTGTTGAATATTAAAGCAATTGTTAAGGTTTGGAGTTTGACGGTCGAAATATAATTGTAAATATTCCCTTTTTACATAAAGGAAACCGATTCAAATTTTTCTGCCGCCCTGTAGAATATATTGTTAGATGAATAAAAAAATAAATGCTTAAAATTAACCATATGATAGTATTAACATAGGTATTTCTTTCGCATGGCTAATTACATCTTTATAATTATTGAAATTTCACGTCTTTCTGCTTAGACCGAAGCTAAATAAATCTCTATTTTGATATAGTTATCAAGATACATTTTTGGATTCTATCAAAATTCAACAGCCTTTATCTCGAAAACGGTAAAAAAATATTATAGATCTATCTTCTATGGGTTTGTCTTAGAATTTAACGTAGAATCGAAACATGGAATAAAATACATGGTGGTCCCATTTAGAATTTTCAAATTTGGGACTGTGAACCGCTTTTGGGACACCCTGAAGAAGAGCCCAAAGAACTTATTATATGTATACGTATTAAACTTACTTTTGCAAGTATTTTTATCGTTTATGGACCCATGAAAATTGGTTTGATAAAAAAGACTCAGTTTCTCGTGTAACGTTGATTTATTCCAAGCTAAAGGTAAATATCTTCAAATTCATGGATCCATCATGGCTATTTACAAGGTAAATTGTGCATAAAAGTCGCTCTTTATATTATATTATCTTTGAATCAAGAGTAACTGACAGAAAATCGTGGCCACGAATTTGATCTAGATATTTTGAATTAATTTTTTATTGTAAATTGTCAATGTACATTGGAACCAGCTCATTTTTTAAAATATAAAAGTATGAATAAGTAGAGAGTCGCCAAGATCTTGACGCATTTCAAAGGATTCTATGGTTTCAAGATTCCATATCTCCCTACTTTTGGCTTTAAGGAAGTTCCAAGGGGGGTAACTAATGATCGATACTTCTCGTATTCTAAATTTCCGTTTTATTACCTATACTTGCTGAGGGCGAGTCTCTAACTTGAAATAAACTCAGTAAGTCTTTACTTTTTCCAAAATCGGCACAGACACGTCGATTGGTATTTTAAACTGCGCCCTTTTTTATGTAATGAAATTTTATACAGGGTGTCCCAACTTTGAGATATGACTTCATCGACTAATGTAATGTAAGAAGCGGAATGGTGATATTTTCAAAATGTATCGGCAAGAAAGTCGCCCAAGTTGGTATCACTAACAGTGGCTTCAATTGAATTTCCTGATAATTCCGGAATTTAGCAATTGTAATATTTTCCGTAGTAAGTAAGTAATAAATGCAAATATCCCTGGTTTAGTACTTTTGTTTCATAAGTTGCAACTTCGTCACCAATGTCCAGTCATTTCAGTAAAACTATCAAATTATATAGATATTTCTATTTAGTTTTGGTTTGCACGTGTCATTTACACTTCTATTTTACAACGTTGTGTTAACGTCAACAGTAAACGCCAACGTCCCTAAATGTTATTAAATTTAATTTCAAGGAGGAAGCCACCAACTAACATGTAATTTTCCTGCATTCCTTCTGGTTAACAGTCTTGGGAACAAAACATGTCAATTGTCTATTACTTAGAAATTAAAGCGAAAATTGTCCAATCATATTTGATGACATACCAATATACCTACACCATAATCGTAATATGTTTTTTTTTAATAATTACGTATACAACGTTAAACTATTTTGTAAATAATCTGCCATTAGTATAAATTATTAATTGCGGATCGGGATAATAATTATAATGCGGAGTGTAGGGAACGGAAAGTGAGCCCGAGAAGGCCTTAGCTCGTAATCGGCCATACATAATCAAATGTGGAAGTTCAAATGAGTTTGCAAAGCTTTGTAATAGAACTGCCAATCGCAAACTGTGCCGAAATTAGTCCATGTCTGCGTTAAGATCCGGCGGCGGCTCGGGGTCCAAGAAAAGCCAAGCACATTGCGGCGTCACCCTAAAGTCATAAATAAAATCGTGGTTGTGTATAACTTTTGCTATCTACAGAAACTTAACTCCTCCTGTTGTGCCTCTTTAGAATAATATACTGTGCAACACGAATTGTTCCCCATCCGCATAAATTACGAGCACGTTCCCTCGGTTTAATTATTATTGCGATTACAGTTTCATATCTTATTTTATCTTAAACAATAACAACAACGCCAACAACAACATCTAAATAATATGGTAGAGGTACACGTCAACAAACCCGTTCCTCTCCATTATCATTCTAAGAGAAGAGTATAATAACAATTAATTTCGATTTTAAATTTATATTTGATGTACAATTAAATATTAATTAAGCGACTCCTTAATTATAAAGATGACTAGAATAACTCAGTTATTAAGCTTAGGAAACTGTAATAAAATAACAAGGGTAATTATGAGGAAACTTAAGTTTTCAAACTTTAAACAAACTTTGGAAAATCAAATTGAAATATACAATTAGCTCCGACAAATACAAAGCTAATTAATTTATAAAACCATTACTTGTACTTGCCTCCAATTATTACGGAGAGTAAGTCCGCCGCGCTACTTTTCCCCAATTTCTACCTCTCGCCAACGTCCTCGGAGCACTCCGCCATCGAAGGGGGGAAAACGTGAAAATAGAAAATCGGGCTTTGATTACGCAAACTGGGTCGGACCAGGATTTGTAAGAAACTTGTTAAATAGGAAATTTTGTCTTTTGCCTTTTCTTTTATATATTGGGGAGCGCCACCCACGTTTCGTGCGGTCGACGTAAAAAAAGAGAGAGATTATTTATGGTTTCGCCCGCAAATTTTGTATTAAACAGTAAATTATGGCGTAACACCTGGATACGTCGACGAATATGATGTTTTTAGTCAAAAAAATAATTTAAAGCGTAATTGATTGGGCAAGTAAAATTAATTGTACTTCGCAATTGAATGGAGCAATTTAAAACATATCGCTCGTTCCATATAGGCTAATTGATATGTAGTAATTAATTATACAATGTGACTGGTGCAGTCAAAGCAACTAACAAAAGGCCAAACGAATATTCCGGTTCGCAAATTCAGCTGTTTTAATGTCGAATTTAAACTTTTAACGGAACGCTCGCCGTCTAGTCGAAATTTAGCGTGTGATTCGATGGATACACAAAATATTTCTAATTTTTACGCCCGAGATGTTTAAATGCTGATCCTTTATGCGTTTATTTAGGTCTCATTTTTTAGAAAATCTTTGTAATGCAGTTGGTAGACCTGCTGCTGTAACGGTTTGATGTATATAATTAATAATTTCAAATTGAATATAATAAAAAAAAAGATTGTAATAGAAAACATTCCTTTCAATATTCAAACATGGGTGTGGATAGTTTTTAATCCACCCCCCCCCCACACCCCCTTCACAGCAGTAATTACAAAAGAAATCTTGATTTATCGGGAACTTTTAAAAGTGTGTAAATTACTCTTTTAACTTGTGGTTTATCTGTTGATATCAAATTCAATTATTAGAGTACAACTGTTAACTTTCCCTCATTCTCTCCCTCGAGTAACAGTCTTCAAGCTGGCCTAGCCTATATAGTTATAGTCTTTCAACTAGAAATGCTTGTTATATTTATGAAAGAAAATAAAATCAGATTCTATCATCTGTTATAAACTGTCCAAAATTAAAGTTAATCCAACCATGTTTTTTTGCATGCTAAAAAATGAGGTCGAATGTTATTTATTACTTTAAAATTTTGTTACAGGAGCAGCGGAAGGAAATCTTTGAAGTCCTCATGGCGTGTCACCATTACTCACTGCTGGTAAGTCTACCTTTTAATAACTTCTGTAATTTTTGAGGTTGTGGGCTATTTCCGGGCACATGTATATTGATTTGTTTACAAATGGAATGGTAGGTTGTTAGTCAACATCGAAATGTATACAGATTTAAAGGTATCTTTTTATTGCATTTGTGATTATTCCAGTTTACTGCCAGATAAGTTTGATCAGCACACAATTATACGCTTTTAAAATTGCTTAAAAAAGTCGCATATCCAAAATATTCTTCCAGGGAATCTGTTCATTAAGAAATATTTTTTTCACTACTAGCATATGATACCATGGTTACTTCTTCGCCTCTTGCTCACAAGCGACTTAACGAATTTTTTCACTTTCTCGGCAGCTTTTGAAAGTGATTTATAATGAAATCATTATTAACCAGCGGTCAACAATGAAAATTGTCACGCTGCCACTTTTAGAGATCACAGCCTGAAATTTTACTCAGTAAATATGTCAATGATCGAACAAAATACCGGAAAATTCGAAAAGAACAGAATTTTTACCTTTTTTCCGGTAGCACAGGGCTTCATTATTGTGCGACATTATAATATACTTATACAGTGTGTAAAGCGATGGGGTATACAAGAGGGAATTTTTTTTAAATATTGATTTATGAAAAAATTTATTCTTCATAATATGTTTTGCTTGCTTTGAAAGTACCAATAACGATTCGATTGTTTGTGGTTTGATAGCAATACTCTATCTTAATTATAATGTAGAATGTTAACTTTCAATAAAAAAAATTAATTTTATTATTTTTCCAGATTTCTATAAATAAATTTTAGATTATCGAAACGTTATTGGTACTTTCACAGCAAGCAAAAAATATCGTGAAGAATAAATTGTTTTCATAAATCAATATTTAAAAAAAACTTCTTTCTTGTATACCCCATCGCTTTACACACTGTATAATAATATATGTACAGAGTGAGCCATTAGTGTATGGATGAAAGACTGTGGGTATAACAACGCACATATTTAAAACTCGTTATCGAGAATCTTAGACCTTTTGAATACACCTACAGAGGACAAATTAGTTATATGTATTGTATATGACATTTTTGATATTAAATCTTTGTTTGCAAACGTTACAGTTAAGAAATGGTTTAAACTGTTCTAAACAAGCATTCGCTTCCAGAACTCGTTAATTTAATTTATTTTATAGCAGATGTTAAATTGACATTTAGTAGGTTTGAATGAGTAGGCTTAAGTTGCTCTTTAACCATGAGGGTAGATATAGTGTTAACTTTAACCGCTATGATAGATAAAGTAAAACAGATGATTGTGCATTCTAATAACATCTGTCATTCTTATTTCAAATAGGACGCGGAGCACGATGTAAAATGACGTTCAGAACATATGACAATGCTGTGTCTATGGAAACGACCGCGACGGCTGAACCTAAGCTTGCTATTTTTGACGTCTCAATTAAATTCAGAATTGTCAAAAGCTTTACAATGGTTTACATGTACATGACGATAAAGGGAAACTAACCATCTTGTGAACGTTAATTCAGTCAATGGTTAAAATGTACCTTTATCATCTTGTACTATTTCTTGATGTGCTTCTACACCTTACTCAGAAAGAGAATGCATGCCAACAGTTATCTTAATGCTCATTGTCACCACCATCCCTAAAATCTTTAATAATTCAACCTATAAGGGAAAACCTCAAAATAAATATCCTAAATATTTAAGTAATGTAGTACCGAAATTTGGATACCATTTAAGCAAAATTTAAACGGTTCCCAAGATGTAACGGTAGCTCCTATTTGAATTTAATTTTTTGAATTCTTTAGAAAGTATTCATTTCGGAGATTATTTCGGGGCGAGCATTGTTGCAGGTTTCTTAATAAAGAGTGAGCAGGGTAGTTGACGTATAAGCGGGATCAACTAAAAAATGTAGTAAATTTATATTTGAATTTTAGTCGTATTTCCCATTTTTAAGCTAGCAATCATATTTTTTGGTCTGCGTATTTAAATTCTGAGTATTGTTTTCGTAATGGGTTTTCGGAAGTCATAGGCTCTAGTGAGTCGAAGATATAGACATTATCTTAGTAGGGTTTCTGTTGCAAAGAAATAAAACAGAAATTTACAACGCAGCTCTAACGTCACCAGTCTGCATTAAGAAACTACAATTCCAATGTGTGGGTTTCTTATGGAAAACTCTGGGAGCACAGCGACTCCGACTGGCTTTTAAAGAAAAATGATTCACTCAATTATTAGACATAATATGGGGAAATAGCGTCAATTAATTAATGAAAAAATTAGAAAGGGTCAGTCCGGGGAGTTTTTCAAGGCATTCGGCTACCAAAAGGGAACGTAAAAAATTTTGAACCGAATTTTCCAGGGCGAAAGTTTACTTTTTAGATTATTATTGTTACTTTTTCTCGCGAGTTTTCGGTTTTCCTACAATTAAAAAAGGGCGAAGCAAAAAAACTTCTCCGATCAAGGGTTAGCCGAACGATTATATTCCGTGCGTCGCCGTCTGTAGGTAATTAAAAGCTTTATCTGAAATGTGAGGGCGAGATTTATAATAATTAAGCAATACTTATCACTCACAATTTATAGCATAACCCGAGAGGGGGAGCTTAATATTTCACTTCGAATCGATGTTAGAACTGACTCGAAACACAATTCGATTTGCTTATATAGCCCGGGCTTTCTCGAAAGTTCTCGAACGCTCCCGAATATTCTAGAATGTTCTCGAACAAACACGTCATATTTCCCGGAATAAATGCGTCACATCAGATTTCATTTCTTATCGTCGATGGCTAATCTTTTATGGATACTAGATGTCTATCGGTATTTCTAGAATCTAAATAAATAAATTAATTAAAGCCGTTGAGTGAAAGAGCTTATTTTTAATTTCATTTTTCTGTTAGACGCTGTCTTATTTTTTCTTGAACTGAATTTCTATAACGTTATAATAACGGCTTTATGTCCCGCACTAGTGGCGACTTACTGGTAATAGATGATCGATATGGGGATTCAGTGCTCTATAGATTCATATTTATGCCTTGATTTAAGTTACAAGTATGTTTTTGTTCCAAAAAACAGGGTGCCTATTATAAATATAGAATGTATACCAAATTTTTCTATTTTATTTCCCATAATAAGGTAGCATTCAGTTGTTTTTATTTCAGAAAAAAAATGAGTAACGAAAAACAATTGAATTTTTTTAAATGACAGTGCACCTTTTCATTAGGCTCATTATTTGTTTTTTCTTTTCGATGATGTAACATGTTTAGTACCCTAATATAAGAAAACTTTTCAAAAAAATTAATTATAGTCACGTCAATAACATTAATCTAGATATCCTACATCAAAATAAAACAAATTAATGTGTACATTTGTTACGATTTTATTGCTAATTTCATGTTATCTTCAAGGTTTAATAAGAAGCGTACACGTTCATTTGTTTTATATTGATGTAGGATGTCTGTCTAGATTAATGTTGTTTATGTGGTTATATTAAATTTTTTTATATTAGGGTACCAATATTATCGAAAAGAGAAAACAAATCTCTATCAAATGAGCGTAATGAAAAGGTGCCTGCCGTTTAAAAAAATTCAATTGTTTTTTGTAATTCATTTGTTCTCTGAAATAAAAACAACTGAATCCTACCTTATTATTGGAAATAAAATGTTAAATAACTTTCATATAGAAACATTTTGTATACATTCGGTATTTACCGAGATATATATTTATTCCATACATAATGGCCACCCTGCATATACTAAAAATTCAAATATGTATACCTCATACAGTATTAAGATTTTTTTTTACATTATTCTAGTGATCGGGCGTGAAGCATGGTCTTTAATTTATTTGTTTGTAATTAGTACTTGTTTTGCCATTGAACTTGTACACCCGTGGCCCGTACGAGAGTTTGGATTGCACTTGCGCATTGTAAAAAAGTAAAATTGTCTTTGTATCGGCAACTTGCTTTAAAATGTGTATTTGGTAATTTCTAGTATTAAGTAATAAAACATTTCTCATGGAATGAAAAATGAGTTTTGGTATATCATCCACCATTTTCGGGAGAATACATGAAGTACCTAATGTATGATGTTGTTCCAAGTAGAACACTTAAATTAGCTATATACACAAGATGGGTTTTACGAAGCTAATACGCAATGTATTATAGAACATTTTGAAATATACAGGGTGTTCATTTGAAGACTTCTCATCACTGATTTATCGAAAACCATTGATTAAAGGAAAAAACAAACGCCGAGGACACGTCAAAAGATTTATCAAGGGAGACAACTTTTTCACCCCCTTTCACCCTCTGCCCCTCAGAGTCATTACCTTAAAAATTTTAATTGATATCGAGTAATAGCTTGTTTGAAAGGTCTTTCGAAGTCCTTTCTTTTGACGTTTGATTTTTTTTAAATCTTT
The DNA here is from genome assembly GCF_008802855.1 of Photinus pyralis. Classification (NCBI taxonomy): domain Eukaryota; kingdom Metazoa; phylum Arthropoda; class Insecta; order Coleoptera; family Lampyridae; genus Photinus; species Photinus pyralis. Next base: position 42,699,801 of record NW_022170511.1, read on the forward strand.
ATTTAACCGACCTCTCTTAATTTGTTAACGATAAATCCGTGGTGAGAAGTTTTCAAATGGGCACCCTGTATGTAAACTACTGTTAGTATTTGTTTCACCAAACTTGATCTGCTAACAAAAATACCCGGATTTCCCGAATATATACGTACTAGAACAATAATTCTAATTTCCAGCTAATGAGGTGAGGGCGTACAGGGGATGCCATAACCGCAAGTTGTTCCCAAAGTGCATATAAAGGCCCCTGATTTGTAACAGTGATCACACGAAGCCGTACAGTTTCTCCAAGTACGAAAAATCTAGGAAATTGCGGATGTTTCGCTTTGTTTGAGCCAACCGGTAGTTGGCGTAACAATTTCGTCTGACATTTAAACGCTCGCAACCACCTTAAAAGGTTTTTTATCAATAAAAATTGTATTTGTGCATCGTTTTCAACTCTTTTATCGCGTAAACATGAAACTTTTGTTTGACCGCAAATCGCACATTTTCTTGCAATTCTCAAAGCAATACTGGTGGAGTTGCGCGAGTAGTTTTTATTGCATTTATAGGGAAGTACGAAATGTTTTGTATTCATCGTATTTATTCCAGAAATGTAGAGCTGGAAGTTTGAACGTGGAGTAGGGTTGGAGTCCGGAAGCCGCAAGTTATGCGTCTTGTGTAGCCACAAGCGTACTGTTGCTTAATTTATAGATATTTACAATGCGGTTTTGTTCCCTTGCCAGGAATGTCATCGTGTACATCAAAAGAATTGTTACAATCCTTTTACTTCTGTCTACCGTTAAGAGTACGCACGCACTCGTAGGTTTAGAGCGAGCTGCAGACAGACAAAACCGCCCTAAAAGGTTTCGTTAATCGATTTCCTCTCTTTGTTTTTAAAACGCTTCATTTTACCCCTTTTCCAGACGTATACGTGGAGAAATTACGGATTTATAATCAAGGTAATTAGGGGAGGAACTTTCCCTCCACATACCTTAACACAAAAAGCTCAACTCCATCAGAAAAAAATTGTCAGATTAAATTAACACGGTATAAAATGTCAAGTCGTCTTGATTCCTACAGGCAGAAAAAAAAGGAATTAGTAAAGTCACCGTTTTATATATCGCAATAATAATAGGTCGACGCAGCTATCATTTCATACTAAAATTTGACATCAATTTACGCTTTTTCGCTGACTTTTACAGATGGCACGAAATAAAATCACGTCACTTTTCGGATTAATCCCTCGGAATGGCCGAGATTAGGTTAATTTTTTCCGAATCGAGTTTTCATCTGCAAAAATTGGCCTATTTTCCGATTTCGTGTTCTTTACACGAACGTGTCAAACGAGAAACTCTCACTAACTAAATGATTTCATCCCGTCAGGAGGTCGTAATACGTTTACAATTACACACACCAGGAAACGCGCATATAAATTAAACAAAACAGCTCATTTTAATCATGGTGAAATTTATGCAGTAAGGGGTTGCAGCTGAATTGAAATACCAATCGAATTCACTTTGGGATAATCTCTTCCGAATCTGTTGTTGCATATACTATTTCCATGTGTATTGTGAATGTCTCAAGCTTTCAAAACGAAGATGAACTCATTTGAATGCTTCATTATTTCGAGCTTTTTGACAGTGCCCTTTGCAAATGGACAAATAAGAGCTCAAAATTGATCAATATATTTCAAATTTTGTGCCCTTTTTTAGATAATATCCTTCTGTATAGTTATCTTCGCAGTGGGACACCCAGTATATCAATTTTTTTGCATTTTTTCTCCTGATTACATTGATGTAGGTATCACAACCTTATACTTTTTGATATTATTGTACAGGATGCCCATTATGTATGGAATATAGTATATATCTCGGTAAATAACGTCGACTGCATAAAATTTTTTTTTTATATAAAAGTTATTGAACATTTTATTTCAGTTGTTTTTATTTCAGAAAACGAATGAGTAACGTAAAACAATTGAATTTTTTTAAAAGGCAGTATACCTTTTCATTAGTCTAATTTGATAAAGATTTTTTTCTCTTTTCGATGATGTAACGTGTTAGTACCCTTATTCCAGAAAAATGTTCAAATTAAAATTATTATAATTGCATCAACATCATTAATCTAGATATCCTACATCTCGCGGAAAGCTTGAAATAATGAATGAGTATTCTGGGTGGAATTGTTGCAGCAATTATTGTTAATTTCGTCTTCAAGAAACGTACACGTTCATTTGTTTTATTTTCACGTAGGATATCTAGATTCATGTTATTGATGTAATTACAATTAATTTTTTTGAAAAATTTTCTTGTATAAGGATACTAACTTCATCGGAAAGAGAAAAAAATCTTTATCAAATGACGCTAATGAAAAGGTGCATGCCTGTTTAAAAAAATCAATTGTTTTTCGTTACTCCATTTGTTTCCTGAAATCAAAACAACTGAATGCTGTTTTATTATGGAAAATAAAATGTTAAAACAACTTTCATATAGAAAAATGTTGCATACAGTCAATATTTACCAAGATATGTACCATATTCCATACATAGTGGGCACCCTGTATATTATTATATTATATCATACTTTTCCAAGTTTTTAAATGACATGCTTCTACCTTCAGCGATTTTTACGATACAATAAATAAAACAAAGTCTCCATGAATCGTTGTGAAACATCAATGTAATCAGGAAAAAGAAAGCAAAAAATTGACGTTAAGATATACAGGGTGTTGTATTTAAAAAACCAATTTTGGGTCAAATATCAGAAACAGTGGTCCAAAATTTTTTTAACTCCGCCACTGGATTCTAAGTAAAAATATCCTAAAATAGGCAGTTTTACCTTTTTTCTATCTTATATGGGTAGTAAGTTATGATAACGTCCCAAAGAGTCAAACTCACCCTGTATGTGATTTTCAATTATATGTAAGGTTGTTATTTGAAATTGGACACAATATTAATTAAATCATTTGAATTCGAGGCCAATGTGATTTTATGTCAGATTTGTTTGATGGTTAATTTTGTTTAAATAATCGGTTATGTTTATTTTGATTTGTATTTGTAAATTTAAATTACGCGCTTAAACGATTAGGTTTAATCATATGCGTGAAATGTTTTGTTAAGGTTCATCTCCTTATCTCCGGTCGTTGCGATAAGAAGTGATATCGTTGCGTGAGCTAATTAAATTTCAAGATAAGCACGTGGTATCGCAGAAGCTTTAACACGGGTGTTTAATTTACTCGAACCTTAATTGTTGTTTTACGTGTTTTTTTATGGGCGTTAAAACTTGCCGCGTATTCTTTTGGCTATGGGTAGTTTTGCCTTATTTGACCGCATTATTGCAAGTTGTACAGTTTTGTAGAAGAAACTTAGAAAAGTGTTCTACGGGATTTTTATTACGCCGTTTAAAGTGAATATTTAAGTCGAATTATGTGAAGCCTTTCTTTAAGGTGGTTTTTGTGTTTGTTCTTGCTTTATTTAATGAAAATCACAGTTACAATCGGACATTTTAGACTTTGAGGTAATTAAGATTTGTTTAATGAATTGTTTTAATCGATCGTTTGCTACGTCGTATTTATACTCTGGCCCTGAGTGCCTATTTTTTCAGCATGATTGATTGATATTGTCGAATAAATTTGGTTTCAACTCTAATGATCTATTGTGGGTTCAAATTACGACCTAGATAACAGTGCAAGATCCACAGAGCCATAATACATATATGGTTCGGTCCAAAAAGGTAATTTAGATAAAAATGTGTAAATAATCTATGGTCCTTAAGTCTATAAATAAAAAAATAATTTCTTTGGAACATACAATCGTATTTTTAGGTAACTGCTCGAAACGGGTAAGGTGTCATCCTGTACGTAGTGTATATAAGATGTAGAATTAGGTACCATAAATTTCAAGCAAATATTTACATTGTCTGTCAATAAAATAGCGCATGAATAACGAGAATAGTGCTTAAGACATTTAAAAGAAAAGCTCAGTGGGCCATTATTGCACTAGAAGCCTATCGCACTTCGTTTTTGACGTCAAAGTCCGTCGATTTGCATGACTAGTGTTCATATTCTTTAAATTGATCATGATTTACAAAAGCAATAGTTATTTGTATGAAATAAAAGAAGCACTAGAGATTTATGCCATTGGGATTTCGACTTCCACCTACCCTTCCGTTGATGAGAACACAAATCTCCAGAACGTGTTTCTGCGACGCTCCAGCTTCGCTTAACTTAAATAAAAGATTGTGAACTTTAGTTCTCACTTTCATAACTTTGCATTAAAGGAGCGTTAATGCGTTTGTGTGTTACATAATTTACAATAGTTCGATTTTTGATGTAAATTCGTCGTGTATCCATAATTTAAGCCTACCGCCCCGTTTGACTGTACCATTTCGGATTTATTACCCTCGTCAGCTCCTCTTGAAGTTAAGTAATTGCTGTAACACCCAATATTGGAGATTATTGGATTAATTTGACGTACAATGACAGCGTTGGCACATGACTTGTATAAATTGCAGTGGCGTATTTTGAGGCGTGCCGATTACCGTTTCCACACTTTATTTATGTTAAAATACGGCGGAAAGTGTTTAAAATTATAGGTAATTCCCTTCAAATCACATATCCAATCGGTTGTGACATGTAAATTAGGTTTAATGGAGAATTTGAAATTCAGCATGTATAACAAACTCGTGGAATGTATGTCAAAGCGATTGTTAAATGCACAGGTACACCACGCAACGTTTGAAATTAGCCGAGGTACAAGTTCCGATGGTGCATTACTAATTATATAACTACAGCGGCCACCGAAGTCGCTCCCAAAGGATCTCATCAATGTGAATGTCGATGACCACACGGTTTAAATCGAATCTATTTCGATCTCTGGCGATTACAATTCCGAACAATTCAATTATGCCGGACATTTGCGTAATTTCCGTCGCATTATTATAATCGCGGAGGTTAACCTGAAAAAAGGGAGGAATTGGGAGGTCAGACTTTCCACCATACCTCGCTGCTTTATGTCGTCGGAGTATGTGGGTCAAAAGCTCTTCTACACGCTGAATGGCATCAATAAATAATGATCCCGACCATTTCTGATGACATTCTTTCAACGCACGTATATTCTTTAATTCATTATTAAAAGGTCGGGCAGATGAACATAACCTAATCATTCTGGCGACTTTTCTGATGGATCACTTTCATCCGCCCCACTCGCTACGTCGTCTAATTCTTACTAAATTGTTAACGGAACCTAATCCAAAGGATGTCAGGAACAATAAGGCCGGTCATTCCGCTTGCAACGATTGCAAGGGTGGATGGTCACGTGGCCTGTAATCAGAGGCTGGTAGCTAATTACAGAGGGACCGACACCTTACGGCGAAAGGTCCCCAAGTCAATCTTTCGAACTCCCATTAACTCTTAATGTATATTAAAGAGGATATTTACGTGCGAGAGCGGAAAAATCCCTAATACTTTATTATCCACCAACGCGTATTTCGGGGAGCTGTACTGTAAACCGATTAGTAATTCAAGACAAAACCTCAATTAATACAGGTTTTGTTCGGATGACATCTACGTGTGTCAGGAATAATCCCGGATTAAATTCGCTTCACTAAGCGCCTTTAATACAATTCGCCTGCAGTTGCATTCACTACATTTGTCTTCGTTCTTTATTAGCTGCATAGATATACGGGGTAATTTATGTCGACTGAAGTACTTTGGGTAGCGCGAATGTTGCAAAAACCAAATTTCATGCTAAATGGCGATGGGCAATAAGATCGTACAACACATACATGCACATACCTTTCAATTTAAAATAACAGGGGCCGAATTTGGATATGTGAATGTTACTAACACTTCAAAGGTTTTATTAATCCGAGCTGTGGTGGAACGGATTGATATCCTTAGCTCGGTCATGATTTCTGTCCGTCCGTCTGTCTGTGTACATGATAACTCGAATTTGCCAATTCTGTTTTCAGTAATAGGTAGGCAATAGTCAAGGGACTAACTGATTAAATTTTGATCATTTGGACTTTTTGTCCATCCGTCTGTGTTTGTCGCTCGTCTATATTGGTTTGACACAGTCTATTGATTTCCCCTAGGGGGAAACAAGACCATTTTTGGTAAAAACACAAAATTCAAATTCAAATTAATTCACGTTAATTCAAAATAATTCACGTAAGTTCATGTTAATCCACGTTTATTCAAGTTAGTTCACGTAAATTCAAATTAATTTACGTAAATTTAAATGAATTTACGTTAATTCAAATTTATTCACGTTATTTCAATTTAATTAATGTTAATTCAAATTGAACCACGTTAATTCTCATTAATTCTCGTTTATTCTAATTAATTCACGTTAATTCAAATTAATACAGAGGTGTGTACACCAAACATTCGAAGTTTTTTATGGGGACAAATTTTTTACAGAAGTATACTAGGGAAAAATTTCCCAATCAATCTTAAATTTTCAGGACGAAAATTTTTCCTTTTCAAGGGCGATTTTTTTACGTTTCTGGAGACAAGTTTTTCACGCAAGTTTCCGGGGCGAGTATTTTACGCGAGTATTTCAGGGCATAAACTTCCAACGCAAATTTTCCAAGACAGATTTTCCCTGGGCGATTTTTTGGGAACCAAATATTCGAAAGATGATTTTTTCAACATTTTCTGTAGATGAATTTCCTTTTCTGGACGAATGTTTCAAGGGCAATTTTTGGAGCCTACATTTCCCGTAAGTAAATTTTTCGGAAGCGAATTTTTCCATAGCGAATTTTCCCAGAACAATTTTCCTTGGAGTTTTTGGGAGTAAAATATTCCAATAACGGCTTCATTCGGTAGGTGAATTTTTTAGGAAAGAAGTTTTCCAGGAAGAACTCTCCCGAAAATTGTTGGGGGTTAAATTTTCACGCAAATATTATGGAAAGAAAATTCGTAGAGGCGAATATTCCCTGTAAGAATTTACGCGTTGAATCTTACAGGGAAGCATTTAAAAAAGGGGAATTTTTCATAGCGAATTTGCTTTATATTTTTCTTTAGGAGTCAAATATTCCAGGGGAGATTTTTAGAGCGCATCAAATTTTCTGGGAACGAATTATTCCAGCGATGGTAGATTTTTACGAGCCTTTTTTTAATGAGAGCGTTTTCGTGGGGAATTTTCAGGAGATTTTTTTTACAGGAATCGGCGTATTTTCGGGGAACGAATTTTCCAGGTCAAAGTTTATCAGGACGAGTGTTTGTGGGTCAAATATTTCAACGAAGATTTTCTCGAGACTAAATTTTCTGTGGGTAAATTTTTTACGCAAGTATTCCAGGGAAACGTTTTCACAAGAACGATTTTTTTGTGTTTAAATTTTCAGGACAAGAATTTTTCCATAGCGAATTTTCCCAGGGCGAGACGCGTTTTTAATGTCAAATATTCCAAGGGCGATTATTTCGGGGCTAAATTTCCAGGACAAAAATAATAATAATAATAATAATAACCACCAGACACAGACACAGACACTAATCGTTACTTTATTTTAATCCGTGCGATTAGTTAACCAGGCTAGACCTGAGTTCTCACAAGAAACACCGACAATAATAATAATGATTTCATTTAGTTAACCCGTCAACTAAACCAAAAAACAAAAAATTAAAAAATTAACACAATTACAGTATAATAAGTAGAGGGCAACTAAATTGGGCGATGTTCAGATACAGACGAATTTTCCAGTGCACATATCCCCAGGGCGACTTTTTCAAGCCTACATTTTCCGGAAGCAAATTTTTCCATAGGTAATTTTCCGGGAACAAATCTTGGAAGATCAAACACAATAGTGATTTTTTCGAGGCTACATTTTCGGGATGAGAATTTTTCTATAGCGAATATCTTCAGCGAGAAACTTTTTCGGGACCAGGCCTTTAGCGATGAAATATTCCAAGGGCGATTTTCTGAAGCGAATTTTCTAGGGAATTACAAGGGCAATTTTTTCAGGAATTGATGATTTTTTAGGAACAAATTCTTCTTAAGGGGAACAAATAACATTTTTGGTGGTACCAAACATTCAAATTCAAATTAATTCACGTTAATTCATGTTAATTCAAGCTAATTCAAATTAATTCACATTAATTCACGTTAATTCAAATTAATTCAGAGGGGTGTAGACCAAAAATGCAAAGTGGTTTCTCCCTAGGATTTACCCAAACAAGTAGTTGAGTTTATGTTGGATTATGAAATCAGGTAGAAACAGAATTTTATAGTTTTGGATAACTATGTGACTACAAAGGACCAATCCAAAGATTTACTCGTCAAGAGTAGATAGAAAAATACTTCTGTGATATTATTTAACTCAGTTCTACGTTACGGTACTTATAGACGTTAAATTGCAAGGCACTTTGTATCATCCTGTATAGGAAAAGATGTACAGGGTGGTCTAAATTGGAAAAAAAAAATGTTGGTAGGGTATTTAATGTGCGGTTGATCTTTAATACATTGTGAGCTCTTCAAAACTACAATGGCTACATTTTTTAAAATTTAAAGATATCAAAAAAATAGAAAATACAGTTTCTTTAAAAACCAGGAGGAATCCAATTGACTTATTTTCTAACCACAACCCCCTGTAAAAATGTTGGAAGTTAAAATATTCCACTTGTGGTACCTCTCAGGAAAGCTTATTAAACAAGCTTTTCTGGTCATTTTGAATATTTATTGTAGTTGTATTTGTTTATGTTGAAATAAAAGTTTTTTTAACTTTGAGGTTAGTTTTTGACTTCACTCTACTTTTATGACCAGTGAAAAGCATATTTAATACGCTTTCCTGAGAAATATTTTTATTTATTTATGTTTATTTTTTTTTGTTTTTTTATTTCTAATAAAAAAATATAGCCGTTGTAAGTTTTCAAAGGCCCACACTGTATTTAAAGTCTGATTTCAAATTAAGAGTGCTTTGCTAAGGCCTTTATTATGTTTCTACCGTCAACCATTTTTATTGATTGACATCAGCTGCCATGGAAGCAATAAATAAAAGAAAATCTCAATAAATCCATGGCCTACTATATAAAGTGGCAAAATCAAATCGAACTAGGTTTAATAGTCAGTTCCAACATCGATCCCGAAGGGATTATTAGTGAAGTTTTGGTTATAACTTGTGTACAAGCGATAAATAATAATTACCTGTTAGAAATCAATAAATTTAAGGACTGCTATAAATCTATTATTAATTAATTGTGTAGGTGCAGATCATTAAATTAATGGTTGGTATATCGTGATGAGTCTGTACGCAAATATTTGACCTAAAACTCTAAATTTCACTAAACTACTATTTTGTAAAAGCTAATACCTCACACCCATCACACAATGTTCCAAATTTTACTAACAATTAATTCTAGACAAAGGGTACATTGACGGTGTTTGAAAATCTTGCAAAATGAAGGTAAGGGTGAATTAAATTTGAATTTTAATTGTTACTTGGAGGATACCATGGGGTAATCAAATATATAATTTATTACTGCATTGAGTGGCACTTCTGCGGATGGGGGTTACTTGAAATAGAAATTTCTAAAAACAAATACACGTAAATAATTCAATCGTGGAATTATTATTAATTAGTATCTTTTCCATAGGAACCCCAATCAGAGCAAGGGTTTAAATCCATTGTTATTAATGCGAATCTGGATGCACGTCAATCGAAGTGTTAGACGTCATGAAGATGATTGAATTTCGATAAATTGAGTAATGCCTAAGCTGAATGCATACGGAAAAATTCGTTCCGAGACACTTTAGAGTGCAGGGTTTCCCCTGGAGAGGTAAAGAGGTGCAATTTGCCCCAATTTCGAAACGTGTATGGTAATTTTGTTAAGATCGCACGATTAGATCTGTACATACTTAAATGTGGTATTATAATGGGAGGGCGGAGACGTACTTTAGGTACGCCGTAGACTCGTTTTTCGTGCCGTTTCCGGAAACACGTTTGAAAAGTGAGCGCTTTGCCTTAAAACTAAGCTCGCTAAGCTTTCCGAGGTATGCTTATTGCTAATTATGTACAGATGCAAGTCGCGTAAAAGCACATTTTACTGAATACAATAGAATCCTTCTAACATTTTAAGACAAACTTTCACGCCCGAAACTTCTAATTAGATTTTCATTTTTACTCGTTTCGAAAGTGTTCCGAATTTAATTCTCGAACGTACTAGAGTGTATTCTCGTTACAAAGGATTGATTGCGCTTGTAAGTTTTCACGATTATTTTTAAAGTAGGTTTTGATTTTCAAATTAGATTATAAAGGGGATTTGGGTTACTGACGAAAATTTCATCTGATTTTCATCCGTGAAATACGGTATGATTTAAAAATCGGTCGCTTCTATTTTTTTAGTGATAGTAGAAAGTCAGTAGTAATTCGTGCTAAATTCCGATTCAGATTCTGTTGTTGGAAGCTCTTCTAAAGAAGTCAACTGAATGAATTGCCTATCCTATCAAAAGATTTCAATATTTTTGAAAAGGAAGTAATTTTTGATAATTAATAATTCATTCCTTAAGCAATTTTTCTAGAATAAACGCTGATTCTGTGACGGAATAGGACCAAAAATGCTTTTTGGATAAAATACACGAGTCTGTCCAAGTATTCATCTCTTTTTCTTTCAATGAAAGCTTGGTTACATTTTTTTTGAAAAACTGAAGTACTGAATTACCATTAGATCCTTGATCATCTTCTTCTTGCAGTCCGCAATCTTAGGATTGGTTGGACCCAGTCCTCCACCCTTTCCTATCCTGCATTAATATTTTCATTTCTACATAACTGCCCTTGCCTACATCTTTAACTATTTGGTCTGTGTATCTAAGCCTCTGTCGTACTACACATTTCTTGCCCTCTGATCGACCATCTATAGCTGTACTAATCGTGCCCTATCATTTTACCTCGTCCTCTGTACGATTTTCCACATTTCCCTCTTTTCCTGTACTAGCTCCAAGACTGCTCCGCTTGTTTCACCATCCATCCAGCTAATCCTCACTATCCTTCTATAAGACCACATTTCGAATGCTTCTATCCTACTTTTGTCTTCCCTGCGTATCGTCCATGTTTCGCACCCGTATAGGAGCTACACTCCATATGTACGCTTTTATCAGCCTTTTCCTAATCCCTATATTTATCCCGGATCTTAGCATGTCCCGCTTTTGTTCAAATGCTTTTTTAGCCTGCGCTATCCTAGATCTTATCTTACCTTGTTTTTTTAATTTTTTATATTTATCCCTACCATGCTGACTTGAAGCTTTTTTATATTTTCTCCTTTCGACCATTAGTTCTAAAATTTCCTCTGTGACCCATTCATTTCTCTTCCTAAACCGTACGGTCCCACGATGTTGTCTTTCCTATCTTCTCTTCGCAAAGGATTTAAGGGGAAAGTTGAAAGAAATAGAGAGCGGACACTTAAAAATGAACAAAGAATTTAGGGGAATAGCAGGAATTGAGAGTGAGACCAATTTAATACAGAGCGCAACCTGAGAATTCCAGTACACTTACGAAAAAAGCTTCAAAAGAACGTAAGAGTAACTTGGTTTCTGGTTTTAGCCCTAATTTTTAACTGTACTGGGGGTTCACTTGCACAAATATTGATTTCTGTTCTGCTAACTGTATGATTTTTGGTTTTCCAGATTCACTCTTGCTTAGTAACAGTTTTCTATTATTTTTGTAAAGATAAACGTTTACAATAATAAGAAGCATAGCTCATTAAAATTGCTAAGTAGCTAAACTGAATTCTAGCAATCACAGGTCTTAAATTCTCTATGTCTTGCAACAAATAAAACCTGGAACATTTGCTTTTCTTCTCATAAATCCTCTTTAATTTCTAAATAATCTCCAATGGGGTTTTATTTCCTTTTTGTATCCTGCTACCATTACTACCTTCTTCTTGTTCCTTATTCATCTTCACTCGCAGCCAATGGGTTTAATACAAATTGTAACAGAAATTTCACCCATTTGGCCTTTGCTAGAAAAAGACGCATTATACAGGGTGTTACCTGGCCGCATGTAAAAATGTATAAACAACTCTTAAACTGTCCTTGAATAATAAATTTCCGTATGCTTTAAGCTTGCCAAGTATTTTAAGTAATTCACACTATAACTTAGAAAATACTTAGAATGCGGGGGTTGCAATTTTCGTAATACAGTGAACATTTTTATTTCGTTGATAGATTATGTTTAAATATTGTATAAACAACCCTTAAACTGCCCTTTAATAATAAATTTCCGTATGCTTTAACTTGCCAAATATTTTAAGTAATTCACACTATAACTTTTAGAATACTTAGAATGCGGGGGTTGTAATTTTCGTAATACAGTGAACATTTTTATTTCGTTGATAGATTATGTTTAAATAATGTATAAACAACCCTTAAACTGCCCTTCAATAATAAATTTCCGTATGCTTTAAGCTTGCCAAATATTTTAAGTAATTCACACTATAACTTATAGAATACTTAGAATGCGGGGGTTGTAATTTTCGTAATACAGTGAACATTTTTATTTCGTTGATAGATTATGTTTAAATAATGTATAAACAACCCTTAAACTGCCCTTGAACAGTAAATTTCCGTATGCTCTAAGCTTTCCAAATATTTTAAGTAATTCACACTATAACTTATAGAATACTTAGAATGCGGGGGTTGTAATTTTCGTAATACAGTGAACATTTTTATTTCGTTGATAGATTATGTTTAAATAATGTATAAACAACCCTTAAATAGCCCTTCAATACTAAATTTCCGTATGCTTTAAGCTTGCCAAATATTTTACGTAATTTAAACTATATTGCTTATAGAATACTTAGAATGCGGGGGTTGTAATTTTCGTAATACAGTGAACATATTTATTTCGGTGATAGATTATGTTTAAATAATGTATAAACAACCCTTAAATAGCCCTTCAATACTAAATTTCCGTATGCTTTAAGCTTGCCAAATATTTTACGTAATTTAAACTCTACCTTATAGAATACTTAGAATGCGGGGGTTGTAATTTTCGTAATACAGTGAACATTTTTATTTCGTTGATAGATTATGTTTAAATAATGTATAAACAACCCTTAAACTACCCTTCAATAATAAATTTCCGTATGCTTTAAGCTTGCCAAATATTTTAAGTAATTTAAACTATAACTTATAGAATACATAGAATGCGGGGGTTGTAATTTTCGTAATACAGTGAACATTTTTATTTCGTTGACAGATTATGTTTAAATTATGTATAATCAACCCTTAAACTGCCCTTCAATAACAAATTTCCGTATGCTTTAAGCTTGCCAAATATTTTAAGTAATTCAAAATATAACTTATAGAATACTTAGAATTCGGGGGTTGTAAATTTCGTAATACAGTGAACATTTTTATTAAGTTGATAGATTACGTTTAAATAATGTATAATCAACCCTTAAACTGCCCTTCAATAACAAATTTCCGTATGCTTTAAGCTTGCCAAATATTTTAAGTAATTCAAACTTTAACTTATAGAATACTTAGAGTGCGGGGGTTGTAATTTTCGTAATGCAGTGAACATTTTTATTTCGTTGATAGATTGCGTTTAAATTATGTATAATCAACCCTTAAACTGCCCTTCAATAACAAATTTCCGTGTGCTTTAAGCTCGCCAAATATTTTAAGTAATTCAAAATATAACTTATAGAATACATACAATGCGGGGGTTGTAAATTTCGTAATACATTGAAAATAAAATCTTGAGGGTGTAAAATTTTCTTTGGCCTAAATTTTAGATTAGGAACAAGATATCGAGATGCAGTTTTCGCTAGATTGTTTAGACATCATTTAGCTACTTTTTCATGAAGAAAAAATCAAACCAACGCATTTAATTTTTTTGAGAAAATTAACCATTTCTGTCGGAATGTCGAAAAAAGCCCTCAAGCGGCGATTCCAAATTGCAGTTACGCTCCCTAGCGGCCATTGCAGAAACTTAAAAACTATTTTCCAGGTTTTTCTCGTGGCCGTTTTAGTAATAAATTTTTTTACCGCAAGCCTCTAAGATGGACAGGTTCCCAAATACAGTACCTCGCATTCTCATTTGGCCACCCTGTACATATACCAGATTTCAGGCAGGCTCCCGGATACCGCCACGACAAGCCCTTTAAAGTGACGATTCAGGAGCTTTATGCTGAGAGATTTATTTGTCGTAACGTAATTAATTAGAGTACCGCTACTCCAGTTTATTTCCAAGGTTAATGTGGGTTTTCGAGTATATGGAATTGAAAACGCTTTCTTAGAGCTAGCTCCAGGAAAGTTGAAGAATTTAAGTCAATTTCAATCCTAAATTGAGGGGCCTTCAAGCCAAGATATTGTTAAAGATAAAGATTGTTAAATCTGCGAGTTTTCGATAGCTCTACGCGAAAAAGGATAACGTTTTCATTGGATTTGTTTAGATTCGCTCATTACGTGAATGAGAAGAAATACCTTAAGAATTTACTTTCGTGTCAGGATTCATTAGTACACAAACATTAAGGACCCTCCGTTGGTGAAAATATTTTTAATAAAACCGCACATCTTGTGAAAATGAGAAAGAAAAGCGAGGAGAGCTTTTCATGTGTCATTTAACAGTGCTCGCAAAAAATAACCATTACTAACGATTTCTGAGATATACTACATTACGAATAATGCGATTCGACTTAAATTAAATCCGAAATCCAATTTGCGGGAGGTTTTCAATTTAAGAAACCGGCAAAGCCCCCACTGGCGAGTGTAAGTAGTATTTATGACGCCTTTTGATTACCGCTTCGCGTGCCTTCAGTGAAAAACTCTTCCTTTCCCTGATCATATTCGTCGCTTTTCACTTGAAGAGCAACGGTTTAAATCTTTCCCCCTAACGTCGGGCGGTTTTTTTTTGTTTTCGGCTTATATTTTATTTCGTATTTAGATAGGTCTGTCCGTAGCAGAACTGGAAAGGGTTGTAGTCTGCTCTAGAATGAAAAATTGCGCTTTTTACGGTTTTCTTTTTTAATATTGTTTCCAGACCGTCATTTTTGATTATACGGTTTGAAATTGGCGATCCCTGGAGTAGTCGCGAAAGTGAGATATATTGGCATAAATAAATCGCCATTATCCTCGTGAGCATTCCCTGTACAATAATAATATTATAGAAAATCGTCCCCGTTCCTTTTAAGTAACCCGCCCACTTTGAAATTATGAGAATACCGGAAGCGTTTTTCCTGACTATCATGGAATTCAAATGGAAATTGGCAATTTCATTTTACAAACAAGATATTCCTTTACGAGCGCCGTTGATATTGTATATACACCGTCTCCCGTCACATCTCAATTTTTACCGTCTGCCAGATTATTGAACAAAATAGCGGAAACTACTTGAAAGAGTTATAAGAGGAAATTTTATCGACGGTTTCCAGTTTATATAAAAATTTACATAAACCCACTAAGAATGAAACTAACTTTAAAAGCACTTCTTTTCAACTTCGTTCCGCCTTTTACATGCCTGATCTAGCTTTCCGAATAGACGGATCCGGGATTGTTATCATCAATTAGATCGATACGTTGCAAAAGGAAACCTGCTGTTTGTTTAATTTCTATGGCGAGGTAGGAAAAGATCGTCATCAGCACGCTAGTTTTCAGGTACCAAATTGAGTTAATGATACAGCATGTAAAACGGTAGCTTTAATTGTTGGTTTCAATTTTTCTTCGATTTTCGTAGTCGTTTCCAGTCGCTTCCTGCAGTGACACCTTTTGATCTATTGTACTCCCCGGTATTGTCTACCCTTCAAAAGAATACCTGTATCTTTAACGAAGCCTTCAATTAAACTTGAAAATGGGAAAATACCAGATCACGATCTTGCACCATAAAACAAGGTCACTTCCTTAGTTATAAGAGGAAATCCCCTTCACCACCGCCACGACTTTTCCATCAGGAAAATCCAAGGCCACAAAGTTAGTTATGTGACCTGGGAAGGTCACGACCTTGACCCAAAATCCAAGATGGCCGTTCTACTTGTATTGGATGGTCTACGAAAAATTATCGCGAGAATCATTGGGGTTGAAGCATTGCGCTGGGTGATATATGGGATGTCCTCCCAGTTTGTGTACGAAGTTCTCTGACAGTTGTAGGAAAAGGAACATTGATCTTTCCTACCCTGACAGCAGGTTGAAAAATATTGAATCCCTTTAATATAGCATGAAATTAATATAATTATTCGATCGGACATCACAAACCCATTCGGAAAATTGGAAATCGTGTTTATGAGCCGCGACTTAATTAGCAAAAAAACCTCGGTCTATAGTAAAAACCACGATACCGTGAGTAAAAGTAATGCGATCATATAAAATATGGACACGAACGCGTTAATGACTAATCAATGGTCCAATGACACATTTTTGTTCTCGGATGTTATAGTTTTAATGAGACCGAAAGGAACTCGGTACTAAGGAAGCCGAAGGTGCCAAAATGAGAAACAAATTGCTTAATTCTACGATCGGAGGAATAAATTAGAACTCTGAACGTAAATGAATCACCTTGGACTAATTAATGTTCTAAAATCACGCCAACAATCTCGCAATTCTATTGTGGACCCATGTTCCTCAAAGTAGTCCTTTCATTTTCGAGGATTCCAACCGGTACAAAGATAAAGGAACTAGACAATAGTTTACTCAACTCAAATTAAATAAAATATGGAAACAAATCACAGATCGAATTGCGAGTGACATTAGGAAATCATTTGCACCTCTCTGTAACAAATACTCGTACTCGAATTAGGGCGCCGCATTTCTTTCGAAGGAAAACCGATATACTGCAACCGAGCAAGCCTTCGGGAAATTTCTTACTTATATACGATTGCGGTTTAATCGGAAGAGTTAAGGGAGATACAAGAGCAACCATTTCAAGATTTGTAATCTAGATCGCAGACCGTTTCCTTTAAAAATTGAACGGCAGATTTCGCAATTCCAAACAGGCTATAAGTTAATATTTAATTGTCCACGTGCCCTTTTGCTCGCACGAAATTAGTTTTAGGGGAAAAAATTCCAATTCCATTTTAAGTTTAAGGGTTTCTAAGAGGGTTTTCGATTTCGATGCGCTTGTGTTATGTTATAAATTGTAATTACTGTTATAAATTAATCCATTTTAAGATTGTTATAATTGTTAGTTAATTGTAAATAAACAAAACCTATAACGGGTAGGTAGAGTTGACGCTACGTCTCAAACCCGCCACATAAACGGCCAACTAGATTAAACACACAATAAGAGTGGTGAATTGGGGGGGGGGGGGCTAACTGGGTGCTTTCCGGCCCGAAGGGGTACGTCCACAGCTTCGCCACTGGTATAACTGCATTAGAGGGAACTCTGCTTCCTGCTGATAGCCTCTCCCCCTTCGTTCCATTAGTTCCCTAGTTAAGGAGAATCTGTTCACTAATTATATTTCCAGAATCCCCAAATGACTCAATCCAATTGCCATAGATAAAATCGATGATGGCAATTAAAATTCCATGCGTTCTCGACTAACGCCTTAACTGTTGGTTAAGGATGTGCACTT
This sequence comes from Photinus pyralis, assembly GCF_008802855.1. Taxonomy (NCBI): domain Eukaryota; kingdom Metazoa; phylum Arthropoda; class Insecta; order Coleoptera; family Lampyridae; genus Photinus; species Photinus pyralis. Next base: position 42,717,279 of record NW_022170511.1, read on the forward strand.
TGTTACAGCTCACATATGAAAGAAGAAGACGATCGATAACAGTTAACATTCCAACAATAGATAGAGCCATCCGTAAGTTACGGGGATCATTCAACAAATAATAAACGTAAACAATAATAATAATGCTTGCAATGAAAAAAAAGCAATAAATAGTTGTCACTGTTAAAGTTCCAACACTCGAGGCAAACTTAAGAACCTCCAAGGGTCTTTGAGACTGGACATTTTGGGAAATCGCTATACAAGGATTAGCTCAACTTTAATATAAACCAATTGGGTCTATTTAAAATGTATATAATTATAGTTCACAACTAGAAACTTGTAGAATGTTTGCTTGCATGCCGATTCGAAAACCCTTAACCACGCAACGCTTCCCTTATCTTACATTGCTGCACAATTATTGGTTAATGTCTTAGTTAAAAGACTAGGCATACAACTTTTTCCCAATTGGAACAAATCATAGGTGGTTTTTAATGTCCAAACTCGAAGGGTTGTTCTGTTTTTTGATTTTTATTTATTTTCGCGAATGTAATTTATTTTGAATCAGCACATTTACTTAGGTATTTTTCCAGATTGTGCTTTCATAATAAAATCTGTTGTCCAGGATTTATAATCTGACTGGTTTCAAATTAGAAAAGTAATGAACTACATAGCCATAATAGAAACCGTGTTAATTTCCTGTTCGACTTAAAAGGTTTAATGATTTTCGCATCAACGGTTTTACTACTTTTAAAATTAGACAGGCGAAACGTCTGATTATAGTCACGCATTCATTTAGCATAGGGATTTAATCGCAGCAGGGGCCAAAACATCGCTTTTGAATACTTTAATAGAATACCTACTCCAAAAAGGAGCCAAAGTGAATATTTCGACTACGTCGACCAACTTAATTAAATTTATTTCCAATCCTTCTCTGCTAACTCGAATGTGCCTTTGATTATTCATGACGCGTTGCCAAAGGGTGTCCTATGAGTTATTGTAGGGCGCGCGTCTTGCGATAATACAAAATAACCACTACGATTTGCAATAAATCATAAGCCTCTGACAGAGCTATTTAGTAAAAATCATTTTATGTAACACCTAGTTAAGTCAAATTGCTCATTAATTATTCATAAATAATGCTAATCAAATATTCGTCCAACAAATTGCGAAACCTTTGTGATCACACAAGCGCTGCTGTGGTGCTAATTAGCGCACGCCCTAATGAATTTTGCCTAATTCATTATACGCAACGTTCATGTGTGACCATTTTATCAAAACAAATACTTATTTATTAATAGGAAAAAGTGTTTTTCCGAGAAATTTTGGTGTATTCGATTTTTGGTAAAAAAGAAAGGTTATACACTGCCTTTTTTTGAGCCCCGAAAAAAAAAATTGTCTCAGACCGACCCGGAAAAAAAATTTTCTTATAAAATGTGGCCTGTAAAATCCATAATTTCAAACAGTTCCAAGATTGGGCTATTAGTTCAAAAGTTACAGCCCTTTGAATTTTTTTCTAGTCTATAACTTTTGATT
>NW_022170511.1:42718890-42788749 GCF_008802855.1 Photinus pyralis
GATTATGTTTAAATAATGTATAAACAACCCTTAAACTGCCCTTCAATAATAAATTTCCGTATGCTTTAAGCTTACCAAATATTGTAAGTAATTCACACTATAACTTTTAGAATACTTAGAATGCGGGGGTTGTAATTTTCGTAATACAGTGAACATTTTTATTTCGTTGATAGATTATGTTTAAATAATGTATAAACAACCCTTAAACTGCCCTTCAATAATAAATTTCCGTATGCTTTAAGCTTGCCAAATATTTTAAGTAATTCACACTACAACTTATAGAATACTTAGAATGCGGGGGTTGTAATTTTCGTAATACAGTGAACATTTTTATTTCGTTGATAGATTATGTTTAAATTTGTATAAACAACCCTTCGTTGAACAGATTATATTTAAATAATGTATAAAAAACCCTTAAACTGCCCTTTAATAATAAATTTCCGTATGCTTTAAGCTTGCCAAATATTTTAAGTAATTCACACTATAACTTATAGAATACTTAGAATGCGGGGGTTGTAATTTTCGTAATACAGTGAACATTTTTATTTCGTTGACAGATTATATTTAAATAATGTATAAACAACCCTTAAACTGCCCTTTAATAATAAATTTCCGTATGCTTTAAACTTGCCAAAATTTTAAGTGATTCACACTATAACTTATAGAATACTTAGAATGCGGGGGTTGTAATTTTCGTCATACAGTGAACATTTTTGTTTCGTTGATAGATTATGTTTAAATAATGTATAAACAACCCTTAAACTGCCCTTTAATAATAAATTTCCGTATGCTTTAGGCTTGCTCAATTTTTGAAGTTATTAAAACTATCTCTTGCAGCAAAATTGGGTGATAGAGGGTGATAGAGATATGTTCTTTAATTTTTTTTCAGCAACTATAACAGTTACAAAGATTGGTAGCACGTCTTTGAATAGGATTTCGGGTATGCTCTATCCGATTTTGAAATTTTTTTTTAAATTCCCCTTCTTTGGAGTGTAGTAGTGCTTGTCTTGATCCCCTCTTATCACCCAATTTTTTTACATGTGGTCGTGTAACACCCTGTATAAGTTAGCTAATTCCGCTCTCATTTTTTAGTGTATATTTGCAAATTTATTTGCGGGTGAACGGGAAGTGGGTAGCAATAAAGGGAATGTGGTAGCCTTCGACAAGATCTTGTTGATGGTGGAGTCAAAATTGGCTAATACAATACTGATCTGACACACAAAAATGCGCTGAACTCCCTTCCATCTTTTAGACTTTGATAATTTTTTACAAAATGCGGTCGCTTTTCCTTTATTTCTTCACTCAAACTCGGCAATAAGCTCGCATAATAAGCCCCTGCATGATCAATGAATATTATCCCACGCGTATTTCCGGTTTTTTAGGCCCTTCTCTTTCAGTTAATTGCTTTGGTTGTCGTTCTGGGTTTGGATTTGTTAAGACGATAGTTTTTCACACATTGGACTGAAGCATTGTAACGGTAGCTCCAAATTTGGATTTATTTTTTGGCCAATTTAATAGTGATAGGTAATATTGGTAGTTTTTTGGAAAAATTACAGGGTGTCGGAATTTAGAGGGCCGTTTTCCCAGAACGGGTCAATGGGTCAACCACAACCACACATCTTTTCTTTTTATTAATTGAATTGTCTATCTCATTTGGTATTTAAGGTGGATGTAAAGCGTCGATTGCGAAGGTGCATACATTCTTTGTAGTAATCCGAAATGAATTGGGTGGTTTCTAGACGCAAAACGCTTATCTGAGTATAATTGAGTAGGCTTCGCGGAATTTTTGCGAGCAATTAAGCGTATATTCGTCATCGGAAGACGTAATTACGAGTTAAGGCACGGCAGAAAATTTCGAATCTCAAAAATTGCCGAAGAGAAAGCTGAAAATGACAATTAATTAAACGCGCGCATGTTGAAGAACGTCGTCGCTTAATTGCGCCGCATGGAAAATTTCAATTTCACCTCTTCAGCGGAGATGCATATTACCCTTTTGATATTTTACGCGAGTATTTTTACGCAATCATTTACGTAATCTCCCCCAGCAGCTATACGTCGGATTTTGGCGAACGTAAACAAATAAATAAATTCCCTTTTTTAGAACATTTATACGGTTCGCTCCCCTAACTCCCATTTAATTGGACTATATACATGGAATGCAATTTTTTTCCATATACTCGAAAAACCCCTCGGAAGAAAATTGCAGATGTGGAAGGCGCCCCCGACGAATAAGAATAAGAACAAACACTTCATTTAGTCGTTTTACTGAGTTAGTTTAACGGCTAACATCAGCCTAGTGTCAATATATCGCGTTCCACCTTGTGTTAATTAAAGATCTCTAGCTGTAGCAACGTGTCAGGGGTCTGTATACCCACGGCAAACAATGTCTAATGCTTTTCTCTTGTATTTCTTCCGCCCGAGTCCCCTTCAAGGAACACGACGCGCATACACACTCCTTCATGTTTAATTATTGCAAAACAAACAGCGACGCTCAAGGTGTTCTCTTGAACTGGAATCGCCAATAATTAATTAAAGCGGGGCGTCGATGTCAAATCTAAATCCAACCGCACTGTCCACGAGGATCACGGACAAACACTCACCGCTGCTGCATCGGCTTTGAGTTTTACTAAATGGAATGACATCAAAGAGGATCACTTAATCCAATTGCTATACATGTAGTGAAGATTGATTTACATTAACCAAAAACGAGGAAATGGAAAATATGCCCGCGCCTCACTCATTACAGCATAAAGTATCACTTGTAAACCGGAAAGATCTTTAGTACTCAATCCACTTGTGCTGTCTCGAGAGTTGTAGGGTTGGCTCGCCTGATTCCCTCATTTTTCATAACAGAAATGAAGTAAGCATACATCTTTGCTTTATAATTAATCAAATCAACGTCGTTATAGAGACGGGGTAAGAAAATGCAGTGGGTGTGTTTAGTGTTTCCGATCGTTTTGTGCCGTACCGTTTTTTTTTCCTCGTGAAAAGCATGCGAACCTATCGTTAGTATGAATATAGCGCCAATTTCGAAGACTTAACGCTATTATTTGCCGATACGAAATTCAATTATCGTAATGAATAACTCTTATCGCATCGCTACTCTAAAGGTTTACGCACACACGCGAATTAACTGTTTTATTATTGTAGAAGTCAAGTTAGTTCACGCAAGTTGCATTAAGACAATTTCACGTTATTATCTTCGCAAGCACTCACATTAATTATTCAAACTTAACGCAATTTATTTAAGACTTAGTCAAAGATGAGCAATGGGAATTATGCCTGTCGTAAAAACCGCCCCTTTGTGTGGTCGAACAAAAATGTTTCTGGAAGGACGGTCATAAAAGGTGAGAAGAACCTTTCCCTTTATTTTATTCAATGTCGATCATTATTTTGTCCATCGTTTTCCGAAATTTCGCAACCGCCAAACGGTCCCGGATAACCTTTCGCTTTGGTGGCACGTTTTTCATGGACATATCACGGTAGGTTCATTTAATGAAAGTTTAATTGCTATTAACTATGAACAAAACCGGTAAAGGAAATAATGTGGCTCACTGATGCGAAAACAAGTAAAGTAAACAAGCAATTAAAAATTAACAACATTCAATTAAATTTTTACGATTTAATGGCATTGGATATACCCTCGTGAACCGTTAAAAATATCTGCCTATTGAATAGTATACCACTAGCAAACAGCACGATCTTTGTCTAAAAATCATCACTAGATTCCTGCTGGGCAACTCACAATGCACCCTTACTGATCGCTGTGCAACGAAAGTATGCGTGCCCCATGTATCTACAGTAATTGCATCGCATGTGCAAACTCTAAGGGTCCTCGATTCGACACACTAACCAACCGTGTTCCGACTTGTTAACTGAAACTTGTGTCGATCAAATCACCCCCGCAACGTTGCGTAGGTAGTTAGTTTTACATGCGATTTCCTATTTATTCAAATGAAAATTAAGAATGTCCTGTTAAAGTGAGGGGACGTGGGAGAGAACACCCCCCAACTTTTATTAAGTCCGCGGACACCGCTAAATTCGTACCTATTTACCAGCTGGGGACCCTCTCGCTCGCTCTTTTATGTTCAAACGAGTACGTCGTTTGTATGTGCCTAAATGACAAAAATTCATTAATCCCGAGATCTTATCAGCGCCATTTACATCCCCCTTTCAATTAATTTCGCCGTAAAGGTGACCTCCGGCATATTTTCACCTAGAGTTAACGTGGCGCGGTTTGCATGCCGTTTAATCAAGGGATCTCGTACAAATAAATCAAGGTGGGGAGATCGGAGTACTTCTTTGAATTATTGCGCGCATTACGCATATCTGGGATCGAAACTTAAAGCGATACCGCGAAATCGATACCGTATTTTAAATTTAAAGCGGTACGTGCGTTCTTGAGGAAATTAGATTAAATGAATTCGTACGGCATGGCAATGCGATTCTTGTAAAATTATCGATCCGTTGTTAAAAGGGGTGTTGTTGTAAACAAATCCGTTAAAAGTTTGTTAATGACCAAAGATTAGGTAGGTTAAAGCATTTTAGTGGACATGATTTCGGATAACAGGATGGTATTTTTAAACATCTAACCTGAATGGAGGTTTGCAGTATGATGAAATTCTCCAAGTGATTCTGATAGAATCCAAATTTTCCGGAAATATTAAAACTAACAATTGTTGAGGAAATGAAGTGCGAAACAATACTAATTTCGAAACTAATCCCCAAAATATTCGAATATAACAGCTGAATTGCATCGAATGGTGCATAGCATATAGGTAATGGGGATAGTGACGTAAATTATGTAATTGGCTACATATATACGGTTTGATTGCACGGACAAAAGATAGATTCGCACAAATTTCTACGTAATTAGATAATATATTTATCGAATCTATATAGAAATTAACAGGTTTACATGACGGTTTGATACCTATTTTACTATAAATAATGCGGCTTTTACGGTGTTAGCGTCAATTCATTCGATTTTCGAATTGCACATAATGCGGTCATTAAAATAACCCCTAATAAAAACGTGGTTTGTGATGTCAGCTTAATTGCGCCGAACTGATGCGTGTTTTATACGTTTTGGAGGAATTAAAGTGTTTAGGGATTTTATAATCCTTATTTATACTCTTAAGTAGATTCAAAAACGTTTCACCCGCACGTTTCTGAACGTTATTTAAGATTAGTTAATAGGACTGTCACATGTACGTGCTAATGTAAACTATTAATAGGAAAGAGCAATCTAGTGAGAGTTAATTAAGAGTTATCATAATAACTAACTAGTATTGTCACGCACCTGACTAACTGCCTTGCTTGTTAATTATTCATCTACGTTTGAACTACTCGCATACATTACATCTCAAACCACACACACAAATAAATTAATATAGAAGCAACTTTGTGTCGTGTGCGCCAACAATAACAGAAACGCTTTTTTTTTCAAATTTATTGTCTTTGGATTGTGTAATTTGTACCTACAACTTGCCCCCCGGGAATACACGTATAAAAAAATATTGTTGAGTGCAGCTTTCAAAATCGACCGTTTAGCATCCACATGACAGCCTATGCCTCGTATCGTATCACGTTATGTTACTGACAGCTACGATTCCATTGTTTGATAATTTGACATTTCCAGCAAAATAACACGTTAATGTATGAACGTAAGGTATGTCGAAACGCTCCGGCTTCAAGGACCAAGTTTTGTAGGTCGTACCCAATAGGTTATATTTAAATTGATCTCAAAGTGCCCCGAAGGATCCGAGTGTTATCGTGCAAGGGGGCAATAACTTAGTACATCTCAAGTTTTATAATCTGAGAATATAAACTGAAAGAATTCGTTTAAATATTTTAACGGCGCGGCGAGGTAATTTAGTGGCTTCGCTTGTGGGCAAGACCTTATCTCTTTCGCAAAATATTATTAGATCGAACGAATTTCCCTTATACTTTCAAGTTTGGAAAGGTTACGGTATAAAGTTTTATCTTTCAAATTTTGATGTCCTAACTGATAAAAACAAATAAAAGTGAAGTTCGGCCGTACGAAGGAATTTCCTGAAGGGAAAGTATGTAAATGGAGGACGGATGGAAAAGTCTGTTTTCCTCGAGGAACAACAGAACGTCTTTAAGGACGCATGGCTCTGACAGATAACACTATCGCTCCCCTCCGCGAGCCCATTACCGCCCCTTAACAATAAGAGGTCGTTAGATACCTCCCGGCCGCTCCAAACAGGTGTCGTTGTCACAAAAACGACGGAACCAGACATTAATGAAGCTGCAAGTTTAAAATGATGGGGGTTTATACAACTGACGCGGCAGATAAATCTGCATTAGATTGATGAGATTCAATCGAGTGTTCTAACCTCAACCGGCGCATTGTTTATGGGGGCCGTCACTTGGACGTCGCGGCAAGGCCCATGAAGTGGTCGTCGATATGCGTCCCGTTTCTGTGGTTATACGCGGCAGATTTATGTGGCGTTATAATGTGATTTATGAAAATGCGAGCCAATACTCGTAGCTTCCATTTTAAATTGTTCGCAATTGTCTCTGCGGTCTGTTACGTTTCGGTCTCACGAACGACAATTTTAACACAGTAATAAATCCATCACGGTTTATGAGTTCATATATGAGGGGATGCCACTGCCTCTATCCTGCCACTGCTTCATTGTTAAGCGAAACAGAGATTCCCGTAGAAACTTTGTCTGATTTACGGCTAATTGACTTGCGCCGTTCGAAGAGCGACGAAGCCGCTCAAAGTCTGTCTATTGCAGAATTCGTTTCGCCAACAATCGCGCTTCTGGATTTAAGCGAATTGGCCATTATTAAAACATCAACCCCAATCTCCCAGTCCTATCCAGTACAGAGTTACTCTAGAGCATCATGGAAAGCTGATCGCCTCCGATATCGACTCCCCTTCGGACCGTACCACGTCTGAAACGCGGAGATTACAACCGGCAGACAACAAAAAAGAAAGGTGCCGAATTCGATTTTAATTTTTATTTATACAACCGATCCCGCCGTTTATTAAATTTCCTAATTCGCCCCTTACCTTGTCGCTCCCGAAAATATAATTCCCGTAGTGCTTGTCAACTTGGCGCGCGTCTTCCTCCTTATCAATTATCCGTTGTATGCGTGTGCCAGACCCAAATATTGGCATATTCGACAAAGGTCAGAGTAAGCCGATTTGTACCCTTAAATTCAATAAATTGACGTGTAGGTAAGCCTCGTAGTTCCTTTATGAGATGAAACGAGATAGAGATGAACGTATGGAGTTTCTGAAAGGGAACCTGAAATTCGGTCTCCCGAAGCGAAAAGACCCGCCAATAATAGCGATGCCATTTAAGTTATCGTTAAAACCTAAAAACACCTTCTCGCCCTTATCGATAGTTTGCACTTCCTTCGCCAAACTTAAATATGCGGAGAGCGCCGTGCACGACATATTAGCCCTTAATGACGATCGTACATTATCTGTCAACATCAGGCACAAATCAAAATGACCTACAAAATCTAGTCATCAATAACATCTAGCGAAGCCCTCTAATTAATCTGGTCACAATTTGAATCGCCCCTAAATAATGACGGTTTACGCGCTATCGAATGATTGACAATTTATGTATTGCGTCCTTCTAAAAACGTATTTTATTACATTTTATATACCGATTATTGATTGCATTAGACGGCCGTTCATTTCGAATAACGAAGGTTTCTTTTGAACTTGAACTTAATTAAATATAAATATTGAAGTAACTACTGCTTTTACTGAAAAATGCAGTGGTACTAAGGCTAAGAATGGTTAATCGCAACTGATCTAATTAACTAGTTTTCTCTGGTTCTTTTTGATTTGCACCTTAAGATCACACGTAAAAATCATGCGATTAAACGCAACAAATTCTCATCAAAGTTGTTGAGTAAAGTTTGCGCTTGTAAGCTCGGTGTACCTATACGAGATATTAACAACACTTCAGAAATTACGAGGTAAGATTAACTGAAATACTCTGCTACACATGTACAAGTTTAATCGCGTACGTAATTGACCGAAGGGAGAATTTTAAAGAGGGTGTTTAACAAGTAAATTCACGCTGACTCACTATCTCACTTCAAATAGCATTACGGACCACGACTTAGTTGAGGTAATGGAATTACTTGGCCGAAATCAGTGCCCTTCTGTCTGAAAAAATTACCTACTGACGCGTAAGAAGCGAGGAAAAACTTTACCTTTTCCCTTTATTCGGAAGCAACCAATGTAGTGGAGAACTAAATATTGAATAATTAACAAAAATCCTTTCGCATTAGAATCCAATTTATATCGAGCTGAAGAGTAGAGACTAGCAAATACTATTAATGTTATTTACGATCTGCCATTTAAAAGTCGTAATTCGTTATCAAAGAGTGAATTGTAAAAATTTCCTACAATCCAAATCAAACTCGGGGAGATTTAGTTCCACTTAACCAAAATGAGAAGCGAAGAAGTTCTTATAGTGCCTTCCGAGATAAATCAGAAACGCTTTTACTTATTTTCATCGAAAGAACAAATAATCTTATTTACACAGTTCTACATCGAAAATTGTAATGCTCGCATGTAAACCGAAGGAGTTCAATAGAATGTTGCTCTGATAGGGAACTACATGTTTAAGCTACTCACGCGTAGATCTAAAATATGATATTGTTCCGAGATTTACTGGTGGAATTGCAAGAATAAAAAAGCGAGCATTTGGTGTAATGAAACATTGTCCTTTTTGCATCTTTTAATCTCTATAGAGCATTGTTTTTTTAATGGATTAGTACAGGCAATATGGGTCTTAGGGTAGAACAAGCTAAATATGTTTTTAATGTGTAGGGGACATCTTTCTTATTAAAATACTAAAAGGCCGCCATCTTTTTTTTTAATTTTTAGACAATAACTTATTTGTGTATGTATTTACCAAAAATTATGTAGATACATAGTTTTTAGAGCATATATGCGCACAAATTTTGGCACAAAATTAATAATTGTAAGCCTAAAATTTAAAAAGTTACAACTTTGAAGGTGAACAAAATTTTCAATTTAACCTGATTTGGTACTACACATTTACGTACTTCCAACAAGATGGGGTGCCGCCGCACAGCTTTCAAAGAATTGCTGAAAAGAGATCGGTGGATAGGTACTAAGTTTGATGCCCGTCTCGTTCACCAGACTTACCCCTCTGGATTTCTTTCTTTGGGGCTGTGTAAAAAAAGAACGTTATAGATTTACAAAATCCTGTCCTATAAATGGTAGCCAAAACTTCCAATTCAGTGGAGGCAGTGGAGGCTAGTGAAAACCGTTTTTCAAAATCTAGTTCCTAACCTCAAATATTGGGAAAATGAAATTAATTAATTAATTAATAGAAATGCTTAAATTGTATTTGTCGATGGCGCGAAAGATTGTTTGGGAAAGGACCCTACACTTTTACGTAGGCCTTGGAAAATTAAACAACTGAAACACGATGCATTATAAAATAATAACAGCCGTAATTTGTGAATTATTCTGCTGTGTTTACATTCAGAAAGTGCAGTTTTTTGAATTTATAATCTTTTCTAAAATGCCGATTTCTAACCAGGAAGCATTTAATATGTTGGAGGATGATAAGGTGAATGAGCCTCAGTACTCTTATCAGACGGACCTGTGATTTCGTGCTGGGAATTAAATTGAAAATTCAAATGTATAATTAAGCGAATTTTCAGGTACATGGTATGTTTATAATTAAACTTTCATTGCCAACTATGACGCTAAATTTTTTGAATCGCCCGATATTATCTTTGAATTAATTCACAGAAAATCGTGGCCACGATCATTGGAAATTACCGATAATAAAAATTTCATGAAGGGTACACACCATCATGACGATTGTCATTATCTTAGGAGGTAGGCTAAACTAGGGTTGTTTTATTAGAAAATGATATACTGTAGACTATGGTATTCGATTTTGTTTTAATTGTACTAATAGTATATAATTCAATTTCAAGAGAGTGCCTTGGAAACAAAATGCGATAATTTTTTGTTTTTTCAAACGGAGACCATAGCCAACTAAGATTTTTATAAAACGTGCTCTTTCCCACGAATCTAATGATATTACCAGTATTACCACCATATGACTTTCAAGCACTTCGTGTCCTAAGTGTTTTTGATATACAGTGTGAGGCAACCAACAATGGTCCATTTTTATTTATAAATGAAAAATTGTTCATCAATTACGTCATCATAAACGATTATCTTGTTTTATATGGAAATAAAGCGACACCTTTTGTGACGATTGAGGTGGACGTGACTTCATTATTAATCAAAACATGGTCCAAGTTCCAAAGACATCAAAATTAGCTGGGATGTTTCTATTTGAGGCGTCAGTAAACATTTTCTGCCTCCACTTGCAGCAGAAGTGCAAGGCCTATTTGATTTAATTAAAATAACCCATTAATTGAATACAAGAGTTGTGGCCATATAAGAATGCCGAGCGACTGTATCTCAGAAAGCAATTTAGTTGTACATTCTCTTTAAATAAAAAGGGTCAAGGGAATATTAGTGGATATCTACTATTTTTGGTTTCCTACGATAACTGCTGGGAGGCGAAACATCATGCACCCTGAAACTGAGAAACTAAATTTTCTACAAGACTTCAATAAAAAAATATGAAATGTACGTATGCATCTCTATATTGCAAATTAAGGGTATGAGGGTCAAAAATGCTACAACGTTTATTTTACTTCGTGAATTTTCAAAAACATATATGGGTTAAAACTCGATAAACTAGAGATTTCAGTTACCTTGATTCAGTATTTTTTTAAAAAGTGTCTGCCATTTGGTATGTTCTTAGGTGACATCTCTCTCTCTGCATCTCCACATAGCCGGTACCCTTTTTCAAATCATTAATCCATTTCCTTTCTCTTCGTCATCGCTTTTCTCCACCCTCTCCAGCAATCCCTTTGAACATTCCATTTCCCCTAAACACTTGGCCCACCAAGTTCCCCTTTCTCTTTCTAATATTGCTAAATAGTTGGTTTTCTTCTCCTGCCCTTTTTAATACTTTCTCATTTCTAACCTTATCACTCCATTTTACTTTGAGCAACCTCCACTTCTCGAATGCTTCCCGTCTTTCTAGTTCTCTTTTATTTAATCTCCGTACCTCACACCCATACAACAGAACACCCCAAACTAAACAGTTAACCAGCCTTTTTCTTAAATGTATATCCATCTTTTACTGTGCCTAAGCATTTACTTGTTCCAATTTCTCTCCCCTTATCCTTACATCCATTACTTCCTCTGCTCAAACTTTCATTATCTTCGACTTCTTGCGGTTAATTCTCAATGCATACGTGTCTTCTATTTCTTTCAGTCGGTTCAACATTTCATTCAATTTCCGCGTCTCTTCTTTCTCACCAATCCACACCATTGTCCCTTAAAACAGCTTTTGGTATTTGCCTTTTCCAGATCCACTAAGCACAGACTTACAGTTCTTCCTCGTTCTATATATCTTTCTCCAATTGTTTTTACTACTGGGATTACATCCCTGATTCCCAAACCCCTTCGGAATCCAAATTGATCTCCCCTCTATTATATTCCTCACCTCCTATACAACACCCGCAACAAAATCTTAACACTGATGGTGTTGCATTTTTTTGTTTCTTTCCTTTTCTGAAGGGGTACCGTAACGGTTCTAAATTACACAAATCCCTCATTCCTTCTTCCTCTCAACCTCTTCTAAACACTTTATTAACTTTACCGGTATCCCGTCTCAGCAGCCGTACAGCCATCTTGCTTTCAGTTTTTCCTTTATCCATGTTGCTTACATGTTGAACACGGTCTTGCCTTTCTATTCGATCGAGCTGTCCTTGCATTCATTTAGCAGCCATTGCTCCCTCGCCCTTTTAGTTTCTATTCTTAATTTATGATTCAGTCGTCGGTTTCTTCCCTCTGCCGTAATTTACCGCTAACTTCCTCCTAACTTTCATCTTTTTAATCATTTGAAATGTTTCTTTGCTGTTTCTATACTCCACTTTGATTTTCCATGCTGTTCCATTGGTCTTCTGTAGTTTCATGACTTCATTGCAACCTCTCTTTTCATTTCAATTCCCACTGCCCTTCCCATATATTCTTTAACCAGCTCTCTTAACTTTACCAGATCCAATTCCTTTACTCTTTTTTGCGACTTTAATCCGTTTTTATTTTAGTTGCAACTTTACCATGGTCATTATTAATATGGGCACCCGGAACGTACCCATTTCTGTATATTTCTTCAATCGTGATTAAATGAGTCCGCTTTCGTTTTCATTCCTTGCTCCTAATCCATAAATTCTTCTAAAATTCAAATGGTACGGAACTGTAACGTAAACTTAATTACGTAATGTATTTATATGAACTTAAGTATTCACTGGAACTAACACTATTAACGAGAAGCTAAATTAAAACGCTCCTGAAATAGAATGCTTCATAACAGTTAATTATTATTTGTACTCACATTTATAACACCTAACGCAAATTTCACTATTTATCACTATCGCATCGATGTCAAGATTGAGACTAAACACAGTTCAATTTGCTTATATAGCATATATAACTTGATTCATTGTGGCAAAGGAAAAGGGACTCATCTTTTTTTTTTAAATTTATTATCCCTCTCTTGTTCTGGGCCCTCAACAGGCATGTGCCCAATTACAGAGTGAGCTTTTTAGAGGTGCCTTCCTTTACGTGGGCTGTTTTTCTTGGCCCTCCCAATTTTGGATTCGTTGAATGATGATTAAATAATACCTTCATCCGGAATCTAAACTGGGAAATCGGGTGACATGGAAAAACACCACTTGCCCCAGTATGTGGGTTGTAATTGTATATGGACTGTTTCAATTTACACCCTTGCAAATAAATGATTTCAGTGATGTTAGTGAGGCGTAGTGTAGTATTTTCTCGATCGTATCTGTTAAGTAGGTGTGTACCATGCAAAACGCGTAAGTGAAATGTCAGAGGCAAGAAAACGTTTAGGGAAAAAAACGAAAAGTAACCAAAGTAACGTAAATGGCGGAAAATCGAACTGAAAAAGCATAAAAATAAAATACGAACAGAGAAGGTTTTGGAATTCACGTACATATTTTTGTTAACTCTATTGGCAATGGCACTTATTCAAGTCTCAGAGGTGAGCCTTTGGGAGCGCGGTGGCAGGTGAAAACCCCAATTGGGGATTGACCTCTGTGCAATCACGACTCGCAATTTATATACGATTCGACGTAAGCCTGGCAGGCGGCCTACCTCGTGCCTGGGATTAGCTAAATCCAACGGATTTCGAATTCAAAACCTTCTATAATAAACGAAAATAATTAGGTATTTACAACGAACGGAATCTGATTTTGATACTGGCAAATAAGCCGAACGGAGAAGAAGGCGCCGGCATAGAGAAACGAAGAGAAAATTTATGAAATATTATTACTCTCGCGCGCAACATAGTGTAGAGTGCAATTTCTTTTAAATCTTTCCGAAAGTGCTAAGGTTTAATTAAAGCGGAGCAAATGATTTTACGTCCGTTAAAAGCAAGCAATTAACTCGGGAACGAATTTA
The DNA here is from genome assembly GCF_008802855.1 of Photinus pyralis. Taxonomy (NCBI): domain Eukaryota; kingdom Metazoa; phylum Arthropoda; class Insecta; order Coleoptera; family Lampyridae; genus Photinus; species Photinus pyralis. The sequence continues at coordinate 42,732,449 of NW_022170511.1, forward strand.
ATGAATACACAATTTAAATTGTGTGTTGTTCTTTTCTATTACATGCATTTCGAAAAAGAATTGCTTTAGAAAGCATTGTTCACCGACAAAATTTATGTAATTTTAACTAAGCATATTAAAAATTGCTTCCGTTTGAAAAGAATTGATTCGAGTCGGTAGAGTAATTAAAATCCAACCACTTAGTAATTAAAATTCACTATTTTCACGCCAGCAAAGGAAAAATGTTTCGATTTAAATTTGCTCGTTATCCACCTGAAGGAATTTACGAAACGGCACTATTACCATTTGTATGTGCCGACATTTAACGACCTAAAATTACATCGAATTTATGGATGCTTAAAATTTACAAAATTGTTCCTCTTACTCCATTATTTTATTCATTACCGAGCTATTTGATATTTCCGTTGAATCCTTTGTTCCGCACGTACACAAACAACTAATTTGGAAGGATAATGTGAACCGACTTTGTAATTGTAATGTGAAGATGTCAAAGTATAATGATGAAAAAAGGCGCTTAAGGGGATTAGAACACAAATAGGTTATTTACCGTATTTGCCCATAATTTGTATATTGAAAGCGAAAGATACCACGAGCTTATTTTGGCCAGTATACAAATGAAGCTCAATGTCAGTTTTCCTATGGACAATAATTGATATAATTTGCATAAATAAAAGAAAACATTTTGTATAAGAGATATTTTAGTAATTCATTTCACCCCTCATAATTACAGTAATTTTACCTTCACGCGCGCCAGTGCATAAAGCAACAATCTACTACCTACTAATGAAAAAAGCATTATACAGGGTATTTCTGAAACATGCGGTAAAAATAATCCCTCGGTCTATTCTAAGTATTCTCTTCATCGACCCCCGAACTCTTTCAAAAACAAAAACAAAGAATGTTGCAAAGATAACTCATACTTTTTTACCCTGTATTTTTGCAACAAAGTGCAAAGGATCCTTAGAATAATCCAAGGAATAACTTCTTTAATTTTTGCGGCATGTTAACACCCTGTACACATCTCTGTTTTGTATTGATCCATTGAATTTTTTTTAAGACCTTTCGGGATCTTGCCCATTTTAGTCTACATTAGAGAAACTAGGGGATTAATACGTTTCTCGCTTTGGGGCCGCGTAATTTATTTATAAGCCAGAAAGTTTCTTCTGATGGACCCGTGCTTCCACCTGTACTACGTCTCCTGGACAAGAGCATATTGCCGCCATGCAAAAACGCAGTGCCTTATTAGATACCGCATTCAGATACACCCATAGTCTAGCAAACTTTTAACATACGCCTTGTAGATCTTTAAGTTCGAGTACACGTGGCACCACAATTAACTCTGGAACCCTTCCAAATCAAATGAATGCCCCTTTTACATACGTATCAACTTCTCTATACAGGGCGTTCATTTGAAAACTTCCCACCATGGATTTATCGAAAACCACTGACTAAAGGTAAAAACACCGAGACATGAAAGATTTGTCAAGGGGGCCAACTTTTTAACCAAAAACTACTTCATCCCGTTTCACCCTCTGCCTCCCAGGGCCATTCCCTTAAAAATTTTAAATTAGGTCTTTTGTAGACGATGGCGGGGATCGTTTATTAGTCGAGGAAGCTTCGATACTGACCGAAGTTATTTTTGGTCTCGTGTCCGTAGGATTATTCGTTTCCGGCCTCGATTCACTCAGGTGATGTTGCTGCCGGCTCTCTTATGTCATGTTTAGTGGGGCAATTACCCGCTATGTGAACGAAGTTGCCACATAGAAAGCACCTCGGAAAGCACCTCATACCCAATTTTTTTTTCGGGGCTCAAAAAAGGCAGTGTATAACCTTCCTTTTTTACCAAAAATCGACTACACCAAAATTTCTCGAGAAAACACTTTTTCTTATTAATTTGGGTGGGCAGAATCCAAATCAATTCGTACTTTTTCGATCAGACTTCTCAATCAAAAGTTATAGACTAGAAACCAATTTCGAAACAAAATTCAAAGGGCTGTAACTTTTGAACTAGTAGCCCAATCTTGGAACTGTTTGAAATTATGGATTCTACAGGCCACATTCTATAAGAAAATTTTTTTTCCGGGTCGATCCAAGACAATTTTTTCTTCGGGCTCAAAAAAAATCAGTGTATAACCTTCCTTTTTTACCAAAAATCGACTACACCAAAATTTCTCGGGAAAACACTTTTTCTTATTAATTTGGTGCGTAGAATCCAAATCAATTCGTACTTTTTCGATCAGACTTCTCAATCAAAAGTTATAGACTAGAAACCAATTTCGAAAAAAAAATTCAAAGGGCTGTAACTTTTGAACTAGTAGCCCAATCTTGGAACTGTTTGAAATTATGGATTCTACAGGCCACATTCTATAAGAAAATTTTTTTTCCGGGTCGATCTGAGACAATTTTTTCTTCGGGGCTCAAAAAAAGGCAGTGTATAACCTTCCTTTTTTACCAAAAATCGACTACACCAAAATTTCTCGGGAAAACACTTTTTCTTATTAATTTGGGTGCGTAGAATCCAAATCAATTCGTACTTTTTCGATCAGACTTCTCAATCAAAAGTTATAGACTAGAAACCAATTTCGAAAAAAAATTCAAAGGGCTGTAACTTTTGAACTAGTAGCCCAATCTTGGAACTGTTTGAAATTATGGATTCTACAGGCCACATTCTATAAGAAAATTTTTTTCCGGGTCGATCTGAGACAATTTTTTTTCGGGGCTCAAAAAAAGGCAGTGTATAACCTTCCTTTTTTTACCAAAAATCGACTACACCAAAATTTCTCGGGAAAACACTTTTTCTTATTAATTTGGGTGCGTAGAATCCAAATCAATTCGTACTTTTTCGATCACATTTCTCATTCAAAAGTTATAGACTAGAAACTAGGGAATGCAATACCCGGATCGCGGGATCCCGAAATACCGGGATCCCGCAGCATTTTTGCGGAATTAATCCCGCACATAAATGGAGCGGGATCCCGCGGGATTTGCGGAACTGACGAATTTGTTTGCTGTTTGCTTTGTTAATGAAACGCATAATGGAGAAATTATTTTTAAAATAATTGTTAAACTTTTTTCGTTAAAAATGAACTATGATTTTTGAGGCACTTTAGAAGCTTATCTTTTTGTGCTTTACAGGTGATTTTTTTGAGTTCTAAGTTAGGCTGAAGGTACTTTTTTGTTGAATACTTATTGTGATAATTACCGATTTATTTTAATATAGAAGTTAACCGCACAAAATTGCTTATTTGCCAATTTATTTAAAATTTTGCGGGATGCCGCAAATACTTCTATAATGTTTGACGGTATGTTTAACCTTAACCAATCAGTTGAAGCTTTCTAGCTTATCTATTAACAGCTTCCCACATAGAGGGTGGCCCACTGAAAACAGTCAATTTTGGCCGATTAACCACAGTTTGGCCAGAAACATTTGAACACGTGAATTTTAGTTTTGAGGGAGACGTCTAAATTAAATAATATTATTTATGTAACTGTAACCCTGAGAAGGGGGTGAATTGCACTCCAAAAAATGTTAAATGGGAAGGTGTGCTAAACGATAGATAGTTCCAGTTCGAAATAAATGTTCATTTTATGTCTTCCGATCCGATCAGTAGTTCCAAAGAACACTTAAAATATAACATGCAAAATTTGAGTATGAGTAATACTTTCATATTCAATTTAAAGGTAGAGGAGCTAGATATAAAACGGAAATTCTGTGTTGTCAACCCTAGATGTTGCTTTTTATTGTGTCTAATTATGAGGAGGAAGAAAAAATGTTGATCGAGAATTAGTACAACAAACTGGGAATTGGTTTAAGAAATGAATGTTACATGTTTGTTCCTGAAAGAACGATACCCGCGTTTAGCACCACCCCCAACTTCTGAAAATCCACAATTTATACATTTTGAGTGAATGTTTTTCTGACGCTTTAATGTGTTTCATCTAAAGCGGCACATAGAGGAATTGTACTTATGTGTATTCTCAAAATAAGATTGGCGACTGGTTTTGGAAATAATAATTAATAATGAATAAAGAATAATAATTAATGAAGATTCTGGAAAATTAATTGGTCGCATTTCATAAGAAAATGTAGTGCGATTTGCGCAATAAATAAATGAATATGTTACGTTAACGCTCGCGTTAACGTCTACTGAATGAAATTGAATGAAACAGTTTGTATGTCTTAACGTACATTTTTTTGCATTATTTTTCCTGATTAGTTTGATGTATCACAACCTTTTTTTTTAATTTTAACCATAAACCCGAAACCTTATTTTTGACGGTTTTAAATAGTAGGCCATTGATTCATGGCGATTTTGTTTTGTTTATTGTATCCATGGTAACTAATGCAGTCGATATCAATTAATAAAAATGGCTGATGGTTATTTCAAAAATTTGAAAAACATGTAATAATATATAATTAGGTATATCAATAAATATAGGTTGTGATACGTCAATGTAATCAGGAAAAATAATGCTACGTTAAAACAGTTGAGATACAATGCAGTTTCAACCAAAAAGGGACACACAAACAGCATCTGTATCTGTATTCATGTTACTTCAAAAGTTGTGTTTACTTCAACATCATTTCCGGTTCTTGGGGCGTACTCTTCGTAGCTACTGGTTAATTGCATAGCTTAGTGTAAAATATTCTAATCAAATCCTCTCGTGCTCGCAGAGAACCTTTTCCTTTTATATTCCATAATATGGATGAAATATCCCTCATAATAATTTCCTTTAATGATAAAATACGATTCCCCCAAAAATTGTGGTTCCCTACGTCTGGTTACTCGCGTATTGCGTAATAATAATGCACCTATGCGTCCATATTGTTATTATACATTTATTTTCTTTTCAGATACAGCGAGGCGGATTCATCAATTTCCATGATTACTGGAAAGCCCATCCAGGTCAGTCTTTAATTATGTATACTTGCTCAATTTGTTTGATATTTGTACTTAACGCTATTGGAATCTTATTATCAGTATTATCAATTAATTCCGAGATTAATTTACTATCTTCATTAAAAAGATACTAACACAAACTGAAATAGAACATTTCAAAGTAATAGGATTAACAGATTATAAACAAATTCTGACATTTCATCAGGAAAGCAATGATAAACATGCCCCTAAATGATGAAAATCAAACAAAATAAATTAATTTGATTAATCGCAATCACAAAATGATGTCGATTTGATGCGCCAAAACTAAAACTTATGCCATTGCCATTTTAAGTGGATACAAAGTGATTTTTTTTTATTTATTCGCGGCTTTAGTACCTTCATACAAATGACAATAAAATGAGTACCTATATTCGAAACTTAACTTTTCCGCACGGTAGCATCTGTTGAGACCCAGCACTCTCCTTTTATTGTATTTACTTCTCATGCCTTTTATTGAGCGAAGTGCCTAGTCGATGTAGCATGGATGTTCAATTTGCTTTTAGAAAATTTTACTGTATCACTTTCCTGTGTACAGTAATATTCAGTTAGAAATCGTCATAGAGATTTGTGTCTATTGTTTTCCTTATGTCTACTTTTAAATGACGAAACCTCTTCTGAAGGAAGCCTAATTTTAGGCAACCAAAATAACTTCTTAAAATAAATGAATTTGAACCTTTGGCTTCTGTATTTTTACTTTCCTTCACGTTGTGGAAGAGAATCCCATAAGAAACTTAAGGGAAATAGTGGATATCTCTTCATCATAACCTAAAAGTATATTATTTATTGCCGCTTTTATTAAAATCCAGAATGACAATGGAGAATGCGTGCGCATGTTGTTTTGGTTGCATAAAATTAGGCGTCTTTCAGATGTATTTTTGTCATTTAATCCCTATGTCTACTTTTAAATAAATAACATTGTATAATTCCAACTAAAGGGTTTTTCAATAAGGGCGGGTAGATGTTGAAATAGAAAACAAGCGGTGGGTGAGGTATTAACAAAATCCTTGTTTTTTTTGAAAGGCCCATGTATGCCATTAGGTGTGGAATATGGCTTCGTTCAAATACCCGGCTCGGCTTCTTAGGGTGCAAGTTTCAATGACCCTACGCATAGATCATAGATTGTTATTTATTCGCATAGACTTGCGACTTCAACAAAAAGGCTAGAGGGGTCGAATCGCATGACCTTTGTGACCAATTCACATCCCCCTGCGAGAGTCTTGCAGAATATCAATTGTGGCACGTGGCGCCGCCTTGGTGGAACGTCTAGGTCCATATGAGTCATTTTGGGCCATAAGAAATTGGTTACCATTGTTCTGTAGCGCTTGCCGTTGGCGGTAGCTGCTTTACCAACGGCATTTTCAAAAAAAAGTACGGACCAATGACGCCGCCGCACCGGCCCAAAATTGCAACGGAGACCCGATTTTGCACCGGTATTTCGGCTGCAAATGACAATTTCTTTTTGTTTTTTATTAAATGAGAAATTGCAACCAGAAAACTGTATCATAAAAATTCTTAAACAATGCCTACCTACTAGCTCTTACGTTTCCCTATTAAATTTTACCTTTTCTACTCCCCTTGTCCACGAAAGAGATCTCCTGTCCTTTATCTGAAAGTTTGCTACAAATGAGTTTTTTGACTTTGTACTGTCCAGCAAAATAATGACACCAAAATAGCAAATCACTTGTATATTGATAAAAATCAGGGAATATTAGAGTTGTTTAAGACTGCATCTTCTTCTTATATTCATTTTCATTTTCTAATATGTTAATGCAGGCCATTTGTGCTCAAACGGGCATCTAGCGGGAAGTTGTGGGGTAGTTTTGATTTCTTTGATTCTATATGTTTTTTGGGGTGCTGAATCCGAATCTAAGGTTTGCCAACAAAATTTCATGACGCAACATTGAAAAAAATACAAAAGAAGTTGAAAAAGATATTTTTTTGGCAGTTTTGTACTTACAACTTGAAAACAACCTTCCTATACAAAATGAAAGTACATCAAATTTCCTACAGACCCCACTATTTAGTTTTTTTCCTCGATAAACCGTTCGGGCTCGAGCACATACATACACACCCTCACAAAGTTACACAGATGGACGGACGGACAGTCCAAAATCATGAACTCGCTTTTTGTCGCTGGTTAACATGTAAACAGAAAAGAAATAAATCGGGTTCAGTTGATAGCAGACAAATTTAAGCTGGGGTAACTGCGTTACCCCACTCCGAGGAGTAGGTACATACGTGATTCTTCAGAACACCGGAGCAAGAGGGATAATGCCGTTGAATAGGAAATCAATATACCCCTTTTGCCATTTGAATTTTTGTAATTAATAATGACCACAGCGCCACTTTCCCAAATTCAACAATAATTTTCCAAACATGCTAAGGTAGGGTTTTGTAATTTCTTTATCTGGTTCGGAAGAGAGTGGGAATAGTTTTAAATAGCACAGTATAAGTATTATATATTATAAATAATATAATAATATGATGTACTGTTGTTCTTTAGAAATTAACTTTTCATACACTTCTGGACTACAATAAACACCTTTCGATATAGAGAGTGCTTTTGACTCTCTTCCCCACCCGGTTATACTGAGAACGTTAGAAGACCACCGTATCAAAGGGAATATATTCTCCTTCATTGAAAATTTCCTAAGAAACCGTCGTTTCACAGTGACAGCCAACGGAAAGAGGTCAACTACCGACAGGCAGGAAAATGGTGTACCACAAGGTTCGGTACTGAGCCCAACATTGTTCATCCTCTCCATTAACGATATTTGTAAAACGATCAATCCACCAACTTGCGCGGGTCTGTATGCCGACGACCTGTTCGTATTCTGTCATGGTAGCAACACCGTCTCGACAGTGAACATAATTCAAAAAACAGTGGATGCTCTCTACGAATCGTCTAGCAGAATCGGCATCCGTTTCTCAGCGACAAAGTCCAAAGTCATCAAGTTTTCCAGAAGAAGGAATAATCAGACCATCCCAAATATTACACTTAACAATATCAACATTCCCTCGGTCGATCAACTCTCAATCCTAAGGATTGTTTTCGACAATAGACTTAGCTGGAAGAGTCACATCACAAAGATTAAAGACAATTGTCTAAGAAGGCTTAACATCCTCAGAAGCCTATCACACCATCAATGGGGAGCCGAAGAAGACATTCTACTGAGAGTATATAGATCCTCATCCGTTCCAGAATGGACTACGGCAGCATCCTCTACATGTCAGCTTCAAAAACGAACCTAAGGCCTCTCAATAGCGTCCAAAACGCAGCTCTGCGTATCTGCTCAGGAGCTTTCCGATCTAGTCCAGTTGATAGTTTATGCTGCGAAACCAACGAGCTCCCTCTTTGGCTAAGAAGACGACAACTCCTCTCATCACACTGCTCGAGAATATCTGCAAACCCACTAAATCCAGCCTACACAGTTATACTCAAGAGAAACATAAACGTCAACACCCCCAAAAGAACCCAACCAGTCAGTTACATCCTGCCATCTCTTCTTTTCAACATTGACCTTAAGCAGACGACACATATCACTAGCGCTGCAACCCCTCCATGGGAAAAAATGTTTACCAAAAACTAACATGAATCTAAATAATTACTCCAAACACGACACGCCCAACGAACTCATAAGACACAACTTCCTAGACCTCATGCATAAGTCAAAATTCGATCAAGTGCTTTACACTGACTCCTCTAAAAACAGCAATGCGGTAGGATGCTCAGTTTCTCTCTCCCATAGAACTGTTTCCTCAAACGCCCTCTCTGCCTTTTGCAGTATTCATACTGGAGAATTATTTGCTATACTCCAAGCGTGCAACTCTCTAACTCAGGACTCCAAAACAGTTGCAATATGTACTGATTCTTCCGCCTCAATCAAATCCATTCAAAACATCTACAGTTCACATTCCCTAGTCCAGTCTATACACGAACGCTGCCAGCAGCTTCTCTCTGTAGGAGTAAACGTAACCCTACTATGGGTTCCCTCCCACGTCGGCATTACTGGGAACGAACTAGCAGATTGTGCAGCAAAAGAAGCATCAATAGCAAACCTCCCTACCGAAGGAATCCAATTATACAAAGATCAGAAAAACTTCTTCAAGGATAAGATACACCTAACATGGTAAGAACACTGGTCCAGAATCCCGTCTAAGCTATACGAGATACGGAAATCTGTCAAGCCTTTTCACCTCCCTCCATTAACAAGAAGAGATAAAATAATCAATCCGAAGACTTCGAATTGGACACACAAATCTCACACACAGACACTTGATGAATTCAGAACCTCCACCTATGCAACAGCGCGTTATCCGTCAAACATCTTCTAATGGAATGTCAGCTTCACTCACACACGAGAAGTCAGCTTGGTCTCTCAAACACCCTGGATGAAGCCCTCAACTCACCGAACCAGATAAACAAAGTTCTTAGATATCTAAATAACACCAATTACAGCTCCAAAATATGAACCCTTGCTTCACAAATATAATGTAATATACCATTAGCCTATAAACTTATACACAACTGTATCTGTGTCAATGGCCTCTGATATGCTGAGACACATTAATCTCAATAAAAAAAAAAAAAATAAAAAAAATAAATAAATAAACACCTTGAACGTTATGAAAATGAGAAAAAACCACCCTTACATATAAAATTCAAATAATAGTAGGTAAATGCAAGGAATTCACTTATTGACAACGCTTAATATTAATTTAGGGTTTTAGTGCGAAAAAACTATGTTTTGTGGAGACAGCCGAAATACGCCAATTTTCAACTGGCGCTTGAGCCCGAACGGTTTATCGAGGAAAAAAACTAAATAGTGGAATCTGTAGGAAATTTTAAGTACTTTAATTTTGAATAGGAAGGTTATTTTCGAAAAGGTGATAGTTTTCAAGTTATAAGCACAAAACTGACAAAAAAATTATCTTTTTCAACTTCTTTTGTATTATTTTCAATGTTGCGTCATGTAATTTTGTTGGAAAACCTCAGATTCGGATTCAGCACCCCAAAAAATATATAGGATCAAAGAAATCAAAACTACCCCACAACTTTCCTGGTAAAAATACAATTTAACTGTATTATGTCTCCCTGTCACAAATTTGGGACACTTAAAGTTTACTTTTAATTCACTTATTGTTAATTTTCATTTTTTTAACTCCTGCACTTGGTTTCCTTCACAAGGAAATTTAAGGAACCCTCGTAGTGATACAACATGCTAACATTTACCTTATACAATGGATAGTAAAGTTATCGAGTGAAATGCGACTACGTTTTCTGTTTAAAATTTTTTCTTTGACGTGGAAAATCTGAACTTCTTACTTATGTGACTCAATAACCGGGGGTAGATCAGATTGTGTGCTTAAAAAATCCACAAGTGATACAATTTAAACAAAATAGGAAAATAACACTGAGCCACAAAGTCAAGTAAAACAAACTAATTGTTTATTCGTAAATAACCCCCCGATTTACATTACTAAGTTTGAAATATTTCTCATATACAGGGTCTCGTCATAATTTTCGGTGTTTAGACCGAAAGACCAATATCTTTGTTAACTAAATTAAACCAGACGGTACAATTTGTTACTTAAAACTTCCTCAGATTGGTACACCTATGATTTCAGTGTAATTAACCAGTGTTTCTCCACCTACCCCTAAGATCGCCCCCGGAAAATGAATGGAGATCACAGCAGCCATTTTATATTTTACATTACGATTTGCAAAAAAAAACCGTTCAGTACAAAGGCGCACGTCATAAACAAAGAGAAAATTCAAATCTTTAATTATAGCACGAAATTAATTGGCTAAATTAAATCACGAAGTCAGTATTCGATATCTCAGTGAGAAATTAATTTACAAAGCTGCTTCATAATATTATATTCTATCACTTTTACTGTCGGCTCTAATGTGATTAGCTTTATTTATGATGAAATTGACCTTTATAACTTTTGATCACAATTCTAATGAAATTAGGTTTAAATTGATGTAAAGCATTTGAAATGTAAGTGGGCGCGTGGCACGCGCTCTTTCACGGTGCAGGAAGTGGAGAAGGCAAAATATAAATCATTCATTTATCTATAGGCTATAAATTATGATTCGTGACCAGGTCGCCATGGCGTTAACTTTAATTTTTACGTCTGCATTAAGGCGCAAAATTGAATTACGTCGGTAATATTTTTATCGCGTCGATTTGGTCGAATTGGGTCGATTCCCAGTTTCTAACAATAATAGTTCGCCGTAAGGGTCTACGTGAACTGTTTTAAACTATCTTAATGACGTGTCCGATCGAATCATGGTAGCGAGATCAGTACCTAGTTTATCGCTTCGCACTCGACGCTCTCGTCCGTGGTGCGGAGGCGATATATTCGCATTTCGTGCTTGACGACGTCTTCCATGCAAATTATGCAGTAATCTACACCTTCCTTGCGTCCACCATTCATATTGTAATAACACCATTGCCCGGTGTAAGATGCATAAAATTGATAGCTTTGGCAATTTCACGGACGACGCGACACGTCGGCTTGGCGCACGTGCAGGTGCAGAATGCGGAACACACGCGCAAATGATAAATGGGAATAAATGTTGAATAAATGAACTGGACAGTAGCAGTTTTCAGTTAATTTCCCATCAAAATGAAAAATTTTCAATGAAATTCGCCGACCTCTCCATTCGTTCGAGGGAAAAAAGGATCACGTCGATAAGAAAATGGAATTGGCACCCACCTTTCTGCCAAGGTAATAACGCCTATCTCCGGCATACGATAACGGTAGCAACATTCGTACTTACCCAGCAATATAATTTAAATTTATCGTTTGACCCTCCATTTAACCTCTAAATTTCATTCAGCCATAGAATTTAGCGGTAGGACGAGTTGCATAAAACTTGTAATCTGACATCCGTTATACAATCAAGAAATGTTAATTGCTCAATAACTTATACCTAATGGTCGCGAAATTACAAAGGAGTGCTAAAACGTCCGACGAATTATGACTCCTTCATTTTACTTTAACCATACAGATTCAGGCGAAATGTCCTAATAATGTAATCGGATCAATATTGATTACAAAAGTGAATTCGCCACTAAAAGAAAATGTATTCCGCGCCACCTAACGTCGAAATGTGGACGCTCGCATGTGCCATTTTCACTATCTGTATCACTTAGTTATACTGGATTCCTCCTTAGCCGTTTTTCCAAACCATTGGTGCATACATGAGGATTTTGTAATTCAAAGGACTCCCACACTACTAGAACTGTCCGTCCGTCATACAATTAAAGTCGAAGCAACAATCTTGATTAATAATTTATCGATAAGCGATATAAAAAAAGAAAAACATTTGCTGTAGAATCACTAATTAATTAATTGGTGATTAAAAATGGCCGTTTCATTAATAAAACACCATTTTGGAGCGTCAATTATTTGGAAAAGTAAGTTGGGCTGCGTCAGGGTAAAAAAAAGTAGACTTATTCGGTTCTGGGCCACTTGAACGTCAATCGCTCGGCTCAAATTATAGCAATTTTAATCCGTGTTCGTGTGTCAATTTATAGATCTTATTTGGTGACTTTTTTTGTGAACATTTGGGGATTTTTTATCATAAATCTCACAGGTCAGAATTCTGTAATAGCGTTTTGCATTACATTTCCTGATTAAGTTCCTACACATTTTAGCTGCGATTTACCAAATTGTTCAGCACTTGGCAAGTATCTCTTCTATGCTTCAACAGAGAACTGCTTACAATCAACATTGTCAGTGTGTCTTAAGCAATCAGCCAACTACTGCTGATAGTCCCTCAATGAGCTCGCTGTCTAAATTCTACAGAGTTTCTGGTGCAAATACAATAAAATTTTACGCATGATGAAATTCAAGACTAAAAATTTAAGCTTGCATAATTAGCCTACTCTACAATGCAGGAAGAGGAGAGAATTTGTTGCAATCAAATTACCTATCCGTTTAACTATCTTTCAAACATTAAATTTCTCGTTTCTTTATTTAACGCCGAATAGGTAGATAAATGTATATACAGGGTGGCACAACGAAAACGCAAGAACAGGTCGATCGCCCCGGATAACCCCAGACTGCATTGGATCGCCCCAGATCACCGTGGATGACCCCTGCACCTCCCTGGATTACCACTGCACCTCCCTGAATCGCCCCTGTACCTCCCTTCGTCTGTACGAAAAACCGCCCCGTGAGATACCCCTCGGTATAACCTTCCTTTTTTACCAAAAATCGACTGCACCAAAATTTCTCGGGAAAACAGTTTTTCTTATTAATTTTGGTGCGTAGAATCCAAAACAATTCGTACTTTTTCGATCAGACTTCTCAATCAAAAGTTATAGACTATAAACCAATTTCGAAAGAAAATTCAAAGGGCTGTAACTTTTGAACTAGTAGCCCAATCTTGGAACTGTTTGAAATTATGGATTCTACAGGCCACATTCTATAAGAAAATTTTTTTTCCGGGTCGATGTGAGACAATTTTTTTTTCGGGGCTCAAAAAAAGGCAGTGTATAACCTTCCTTTTTTACCAAAAATCGACTGCACCAAAATTTCTCGGGAAAACATTTTTTCTTATTAATTTTGGTGCGTAGAATCCAAAACAATTCGTACTTTTTCGATCAGACTTCTCAATCAAAAGTTATAGACTAGAAACCAATTTCGAAAGAAAATTCGAAGGGCTGTAACTTTTGAACTAGTAGCCCAATCTTGGAACTGTTTGAAATTATGGATTCTACAGGCCACATTCTATAAGAAAATTTTTTTCCGGTTCGATCTGAGACAATTTTTTTTCGCGCCTCAAAAAAAGGCAGTGTACAACCTTCCTTTTTTACCAAAAATCGACTGCACCAAAATTTCTCGGGAAAACACTTTTTCTTATTAATTTTTGTGCGTAGAATCCAAAACAATTCGTACTTTTTCGATCAGACTTCTCAATCAAAAGTTATAGACTAGAAACCAATTTCGCAAAAAAATTCAAAGGGCTGTAACTTTTGAACTAGTAGCCCAATCTTGGAACTGTTTGAAATTATGGATTCTACAGGCCACATTCTAAAAGAAAATTTTTTTCCGGGTCGATCTGAGACAATTTTTTTTTCGAGCCTCAAAGAAAGGCAGTGTTATACCTTCCTTTTTTACAAAAATCGACTGCACCAAAATTTCTCGGGAAAACACTTTTTCTTATTAATTTTGGTGCGTAGAATCCAAAACAATTCGTACTTTTTCGATCAGACTCCTCAATCAAAAGTTATAGACTAGAAACCAATTTCGAAAGAAAATTCAAAGGGCTGTAACTTTTGAACTAGTAGCCCAATCTTGGAACTGTTTGAAATTATTACTTTTACTCCCCTTAAATTTGTATATAACAATAGAAATATAAAAAAAAGCTAACCCCATACAAAGTATAACTTGATTTTTTAAGTAGTATTAAGACTTTTATCTAGTATACTATTTTAAATTTTTAATGTATTTGAGTGACAAGTATTAGAATACTTTTGAAAGTATTCGAATAGATTCTAAAGTATTTGAATACTTATTTTTTTAAGTATTTGAATACTTTTCAATGTATCTGTATCTAGTATTCGCTTGTGCTGGACGTAAAAGTATTTAGTATTCAAATACCTTTGATTTGTGTAGTAAAGTATTTACTATTTAGTATTCAAATACTTTTTGAAAGTATTCTGCCCAGCTCTGCACACCTGGCGTCAGCCCCCTAGCAGGGTTGTCATCCCTTCAACAATGTTTAATTGACCAACCATTGCAAATTGCTATTAATTTCCTACCGGCCTATGGTTTAGTTTTCAAATTGAGCAATTCTTTTGGAAGACTGTGGGGCTCAGTTAACTACAATAACGATGCCGGTTGAATGGAAGGTTACTAAATGGCTACTGTTTTCTAATCGCCTTGGAATTGAAGACTTCGGAGAAAATTTTGAAGATAACGAAACGTTGGGGGTGTTATCGTGTTGTTATTTATCAGGAAACTTTTTTTATTTGGTACCACTTTTCAACTGGTATAAAATTTAGTGGATACAGCCGAACCCACACAGTTAATTTTACGGATTACATACCAAAAAGGGAAAGTTTTTCGTACATTTATTTTAATTAACGTAAAAAAGTTCCTTCGGGAAATAAACTTCTCGGCCGAAAATGGTTCACCGTAATTGAACGCATTCCTCCTTCTACGCTAAATTATTGCTCTTTTTTATCGCGCTGTAACCGACAAAATGTTGATGCACAGTCCCACAATCTTAGGATCAAGTTTTTAGCATAATTGAACGCGACTCAACAACACGGATTTTTTGGTTTAAAATAATTTGCCCTTTGATAATTTTTTATTTTACTTTTAATACCAAAATGAAACTTTTATTGCGATATTGGAAGGTTATATTCCTTAAACTTCCACCAAATAAAACTGACTTTCTTTACAAGGCTTGAACTACCTTAAATTTTAGAAATTATGATTCTCGGTGAAAACTGTTCAACTTTACCTTACATTTCTGGTTACCCCAACGATCAACACGCGAAACTCTGGTCGCTCTAAATGATAAAACTCAAATTTTAGAACCGTGCTGGCCGCTTAGAATTTCAAAACGCGAATTCTTCTATTTTACTTATTTATAATTTATTTTGCCTTTATTTTTGCGTGGGCGGGGTTTCAGTCTTGGCTGCTCTACCAATCCAACCCATCATACATTTACAAATATCCATGCCCGAACCCGGATTCGAACCAGTTAGTACCACAGTCCAGCTTATTATTATATATTATCTATATCTATATATTCTATATGATTCTTCTTTTCTAGAGGATCGTACTGATCACGACGAATGGCAAAACGTAAATCTTTAAATCTCTCGAAAAATAATTTCCCCTCTTCGTAAAGTTTTGAACCCTCACAATGACGAATTATTCCTCAAAATGGCGTTGTCTAAATTTTCCATTGGTTAGTGTCTTTTGTACTACCGATCCTGAATGAATTTCAAATCCCACGCCATTTAAAGCATGTACATCCCGCACTTTCCACGGAAATTATAAAATTATTAACACAAGTGTTTCTTTTAAATTTTTATCTTAAATTTGATTATGTAATATAATCAGTTTTTATGCTGGAAAATCCAAAAAAGTGTACACAAACTAATCGTTGCCATTATATATCCAGTGTTCCAGAGAAAGAGTTTGTTTTATTTTTTTACTTCCAAAGTGTCTTTCTACCACCTTTCCTGAGACAAATAGACTGTGGAAGATTCTCTCATGCAATGTGCTTAGGGGTAGGTATGCTTCAAAAAGTACCCAATGGCTCCTTTTGTCTTTCTCTTGTTACACTCCGCATTACTAACAGCATAAAGTTCGCAATGACCAAATCAGCGCCCTCGAAAGAGGATTAGGTAGATGACGTGTCTACGTATTGTTAATTTGTATTTAATATCATTCCTAAACCCCCGCAAATGGTCCATATGATACTTTAAAACTGCATCCCGAAACACAAAAGGATATGACGCTATTCATTAAGGGCAAGAGGATGGCGATAACACTACTCGTTATTGTTATACAGATGTTCCATATATCCGCGTGTATTGCCTATAGCGACAACTATTGCCCGCGGTGTAACTAGACAGCCGCATATGTCGTGCTGCGATAATAACAAGTTCAGTCAGTCGACCCTAAAACTGTATTGATTGATTGAAAATTGAATCCCGCAACTGTCATTCGAAGTGCTAGCGAAAATAATTAATATCGGTTCGGTCGCCCCCAATTTACCTTTAACCCTTTTTCAAGATTTTATGCCGCGTATAAAGTTTATGAACAAATTTTTGCGTATAAATTCGAAATTATATTTTTAAAAGTTTTTAATATTGTATACGCTTCAGGATTGATACATTTTTTATTAAACGCCGTTTCGGCCAATGCAGTCAAAAAGCTAATAAAAAGCTTGCAATATTTTCCCCCTCACGTTAAAGTTTCCACTTGTTTGTTATTTGCGTTCAACACCCACTTTCCTAGAGTTTATTTATTAAGACGTACTTAATATTTCATTTATTTCTGTCCTTTCGATGAGAATTTTACGTGGAATCACACCTTTTTTCCATTGGATTGAGTAGGTGTTCAAATCTGTAGCTGATTTTATAAATTAATATAACTTGACACTGTATTTTAAACGATTATTATCTTTATCTTACACCGAACTACAGCCGTGTAATTTTTCTGAATTTTTACTTAAAGGTTTCATGTTCTGAAACTCCCACGATTCATATAAGTACGGTCTCCCCTTACTCCCCGATGTTACGTTATCCCTCAAAATGAAATGTTTTGATGGGTGTAGGAAAAAGAACATTGCATCTTTGCTTTTATGGGGGTGTTCCATATCCTCCAGTCCCCCTGGTGCTACGTTATCTTCCAAACGTATAGCCCTAATAGACCAGTCAAATCTTATTTTTTCAATGCAGTTTAAGGGGACATTTTATTCTTCAATGGGAATCGACAGGTTTATGTTCAAGAACAAATATTTAAAAATCCCAAAAATCCTAAAAACAAAATGTCCGCCCTTTAGAATTCTTAAAAATTAACTATTTTCTTAATTCTTAGAACAATTATGTTATAGAACCAATTAATCAATCTTTATTAAACGCTAGCTTGGCAAAACGTATTACAAAATATTTCCCTTCTTTGCTTTAAAATCCACATTTTTCACTTCTCACCTCCCCACCCACATCAAGCACCCCACTCCTACTTTTCTCTACCATTTCCACCTCCGTAGAGTTCCATAACATGTGACTTCCTCTCCGCATATTCTACATTGTCTTTCTTCTTCGCGTCTCATTTTTCTTTCCCACTCTTCATTTCCGCATCTGAACCTCGCTATTGGTTTAATAATTTTTTTTCCACCCCACAAATATTTTAGTAACCACTCCCTTATTAGCTCTTTATAACTACTATTTCCTTCACCCTCTGTTGTTGTATTTGTGCATTTAGATCCATTTTTACCAGCTCATTTTCCACCTTTTCTCCTCTATCGCCCCTTTCCTCGAATCTTACTGCTCTGCGCTCCGACGCTATCCTTATCTACCCTAAAGCCCATTAGAATATCCTCTTTGTACTTCTTCCAGTTCCTCCCATTCCTTCCACCTCCAAATCTCCGTTCCGTACATAAACACTCCTCTCCCCCATTACATCAAATAGGTACTTCCTCTCTCCAAATCCACACACCTGTCTCATGGCTACCACTCGTTTTCCCTTAGTCCTTAATTCTCTTATCTGAGCATTTCTCCCATGGCTTCTTTGCATTTGAGATTTGCCATTTCCCTCTCCATTTCCATTCTCCCTTTTCCTTGTACCCTCTTTCCCAAATCTCATCATCGACTTTTTCTACATTTAGCTCCATTTCTTTCATTTTCCAATACCTGTCTATTCTTGTGACAATTTTCTATAAAGGGCCATCGAATCATGCTTTTGTGACAAAAATTCCGAGCCCCCATAGACTTCCTGCTGTTGCGGTGGATGGTTTCTATTCAAAAATTATAGTGTAAGTCCTTTGGACACTATACGTCTTTTAGAAGAATGTAGAACCAGGGGGTATGAGGCTTGGCAAAGAATACCTACAATACGCGATCGAAAAAAAATGCCGCGCTTGACTTGCATACATTCGGCATGAAAGTTTGGCTAAGAATCTCGCTCTCCCACTCGATTTTTACTTATGTACTTGCCGAATTCTACAGCCGAAACGGATTCAACGCAAAATCGACTTCAGCTATGTTGCTTACACATGTGAAAGTATAGCAGGAATGCCGTCCTTCATGGACCATTACGACGGTTTTTAGAACCGGCAACACTGTGGCGTTTCGACTCTTACTTACCTGTTGCACACACGTTTATTATCTTAACGCGCTTTATTTTCTCGCGTATAAGTTCTGTTCTCTTTCATTATGAAGCGGTACACGGAACAAATTTTCTGTAACGGCAATTTTGGAAAATCAAACCCAACATTTTCTAAGCCTAAAGTGATCACCTGTTACACCATTCTACGTACTAAAGTTTAAAATTTAAAGATTTATTTAGAAAGCACCCCTATTTATACTAATGTTGTTTTCATAGAATCTTCAGAAACATAAATGACAAAAGATGCGACAGTAGTCAATATGCACTTATAATCCTACACTATACGGGAATGGCCAATTGATATGTGCAAAAAATATGTGTATTACCGGAATAGAAAAAATGTCAATGTCAAATGTCAATAGTGTAATTATTTATAATACAAGTCGATAAAGGGATGTTTTAACCATCGAGTAAAAAAGACGGTTAGTCAAAAATAGCAAGCTTAATTTTGTTTCGTGCTCCGCGTCCCATTTTTAATAAGAATGACAGGTGTCATACAATCATTTGTTTCACTTTATCCATTAAAGTGTTCACTTTATCTACTCTTACTGTTAAAGAGAGACTTAGCCTACTTATTCAAATCTATTAAAATGTCAATTTATCAACCTCGCACAAATCATTGGTTTTTTTTTTGTGGTAATTACACTATCCTTTTGACTCCGCGAATGAAAATAATTACTTTCGAATTCATTGCAGAGCCATTAAGAGCACTATACAGTGTTATTAATTTTGTGTGTCCAAGCGTATATTTCTTTTATTATTGGAGATAGCAAAAAAAAGTGTAAGAAGCCAAAAGCACTCTACTTTCAACTTATGATAAAGCTACATATTCAAAAAATCAAGTGATTTAAAAACAAAAGAGCATCAGAAAACAAATTAATTTTTTTAAATAGAACGGTTACTTTTTTCTGTAATATTCTTAAAGAGCTTGACATTCTTTTTAGAATGATATCAAATATGTTATAATTACTGTAGAAATGCAAGCTATAGGTAAGTGTTTGGAACCAATCTCAGTAGCTGGCTGTGGAAATTTAAACAAAAACATAAAATTTACAACAGGAAGCGAAGAAAACAAATGAAAAGCAGTTACATGAATAATTATTACAACTGAAAACAAATTTAAACACATTGCACTTGCTTCCTATGTATCTTACATCATTGCATTACTCCTCTTAATATTTTGTCGTCATTTGTGTATTTATTATTTTGTTGCATTGTGGTTCTTATACCTACGTTATATTGTTCACTAAACTGATTTTGTGACAGACATGACAAGTGAAAAACTCTCTTTTGTTTTTGTTTAAATTTGCACAGTTACTGCGATTGGTTTTAAAAACGTTACTGTAGCATTAATTTCTCAGGTAATTATAACATATTTGATATTATTCTAAAAAGAATGTCAAGCTCTTTAAGAATATTACAGAAAAAAGTAACCGTTCTATTAAAAAAATAAATTTGTTTTCTGATGCTTTTGAGGTTGAAAGTCTCGAGGTTTGTTCATATGGTTTTTCAATCTAAGATTGAGGCTGGATTCTGCACGACCGCATTTGGTAAGTCGTAAGGGCTTAAGGATCTTAAACTGTCTGAAATTTTGTTGTTATTTACAAACTAATCCGCTAAGGAAAAGCGTAATTAATGATTAAGAGATTTACCTACGCGTCTCCGTCCACCCTTGGTAGCTGCATTAGTTGGTTGTAAATTTTTAGGATGAATAATCTTGTAATAGTTTCGTAATGGCGTTTTTTACAACAAAAGGTCCAAGTTTAATATGGCGACGGAAATTATAGACAACTTGACGGGAACAAATTACCCTTCCATCATCATTAAGACATTAACGGATAATAAATAGAACTGTCGACGTTATTGGAACGACGTTAATTTTAAAATAGGAACATCAATATTTCATTAGGGATTTTCCGAAGCTCATTCTCATTTGCAGATAATAAATAATAACCAAAAGGGCCTCAGATGTTTAACGTGCAATAACGACTATGAACAAAGAGAGCCGAGTACAGATGTGTCAAAGGAACGAATCGACAGGAGAACTGATTGGAGCACCAGATGGGGCGTATCATATCGTTATTATCTACTCATCCGTTCCTGACAAGCACTTCTTTCACCTCAATCACAAAGAGATTTGTCTACTCTTTAGGTTTCACTTGCTTTTATTTCTTAAACCCTTTTGCGCAAAGGAACAAATTGTGGTAGTCGTTATGTACCACTTTAACGCGTTCGTGTTATTCTTAATGCTAATGATGTTTGAGCAAGTACACGAAACCCAAGCCGAGGTATGTAATTATACCTGCAAATTTGCATACTAGTCTTAATTGATTTTTTTGGGTGTCGTTACCCCGCTTAAAAGTACTCGAGTGCCATGAACGTTTGCAATTCTCGTATGCCAAATCTAAACCTATACTGAATTCAACCCCCTTGCTACAGTCCGATTTCCACCTTAGCCTAGATTGTATTTCGCATTTTATTATCCGCCGGGGGAAAGTTTTTCGGATGAATTAATTCCCACCGTTTTCGTGCACTTCATCAACCGAAGAGGAAAAAAATAAATACGCCGATATTGGGGGGGATGAGGGCCTGTTTATATATCGACGCTACTCTATAGCAATTTCCGGGTAATAACGGGACGTGTTAGGTGAAGAAAGGAGCATAAGAGTTGTGAAAGGAAGGGGGTGTACCGCTGGAATATTAAGAATGCGAGGTACGACTGAAAATATGGGATGCCATAAATAGAATAGACGCCGAGATATATATGTTATTGAGGCTTTCTGCGAAAGAGGGTCATGAAATTGGTTATGACGCAAAGCTAGGAGTGTTTTCAGTTAGCGATCCATGCCTATTGACGGCCTGGAGCCGATAATACGTGAGCTCTTACGAATTCCTTTACCTTGCGGACCAATATGTGTATTCGATCGTTCCTTGTTCAAAGGGCTTCTTCACTCAAATGTTTCTTGATAGTTCAATATAAGTAAGTAACCATGAATCATGCGTGCGCGTTATATCGTGACGTTGATTTTTGCTTTATTTACCTATTATGTACTCATTTTATAGATTACATCTAACACGAATACGGGATTACTGATCCTAACTTCCAGTTACACTACACAGTGTTTACATGGGGGTTGCAAATTCGTAAACGTAGAAATGCTCCTTATTCGAAGTGGCGAACATAATAAAAGTGCAGCACATATAATTTATAGATCAATTTAGTGAACGTTTCCGAATAACATGTTTGTTTCAATAGATTATGGTGCAGATGGACCAAAAAAATAACCCTGATTGGATTGGTCAGAGACATTAACCAATCACTTTTCTTAAGGATCAGAATTAAACCCATTTATGAGCCTTTTATCTGGCGTAGGGCAATCAGACAACACTGGATAAATCCATTTTTTATAGTTTTGAGATATTGACTAAAAACCTGTCTACGTCAGGTTTTTGAAATTTCCCCAAAAAGAATAATGTAAGCGAAACATATATGACATAGTACTTCTGCAATATTTTCCTTCCCGTTCCATTATCAATATAAAAAATGTAGCAAAAAACAAAAGGAATTTATCTTCTTTTGCTTGATTTCAAGAAAATGTATTGAATTTTGCAATGTAAAGTTGCTTTCAATGATATTATGTTTTATGAGCATTATGTATTTTATGCTAAAACTATTATTTATTTATATTTTTTGGGCTCGTCGATTTCTGTGATCATTGGCCCATTCTGATCCAAATTTGTTAAAATAATTTGTTTATTGCTTTTTATAAAATCATTAACTTTTTCGGTTTTTTGTTTGTTATATACAGTGTGTCTACTTAAGTTAGCGCCACATGGAAAACTCCCAATAAGTGATTCGATTAGTGGAATGGTTGTCTGTGTCGTTTGATTTCTATTTTCTTAACCTATTCAGTCATCTTAATTAGTGCTATTTGGTTATAACTGCTAATTCGGCATGATGTCACTTCATCAGCGTGAGAACTGCATATTAGAAAAAAGTGCGATTTTCTTTATTACCCTAGATCTGTTTTGATTCGTAAGACGGGAATTAAGTAACGAATGAATGATTAAAGATGGCTGTTCAACTTAACAATTCGCCATTTTGTACGTCATTAGCTCAGTAACATTAAGTAGGAGTCTTCCCTGGAAGATTTTGGCATTCGTTCGGGTTTTGACCACCAGCGTAATCCGTTTGTAGTCCCAAAATGAATTAATTTCCGTTTTGAGCATGGTAAGATCAACCGTATTGCGTGATTTTTGATCAAATTCAACCAAAGTGGCGCACAATAATAACACAATGTAACGAATCCGCGGGATCCTTCGTGAGATTTGAGCATAAGTCGCTTTTTTGGATCGCCCTTGCTACCAATATTTGTGGTGGCAATTCGAAATTATCTAGCCAGTTACACGTTTTAGTTTTATCATGAAAAGAAACGACATTTCTAAGTGAATTAATTAAACGTATTCCTTTTGGAAACGCACATAAACAATTATCTTTCTAGCGTGCATTTCGAAAAAAGTAATTAATTTATTGGTTCCTTTACGCTACCAAGAAGTTCCATTAAATTCCAGTGTTTTTACGTACCTTCCCGTTCAAGGGGACCTCTGTCGGTAGAACTGAAAAATTGTTAACAGAAGTTAGCGACTGCAATCGTTAATATTTTGTTATTGCTACATTTTCAACTAACTACATTGCGAAATTAGATGATCCACTAGTAGGCAGGGGATACTTTCTGGCCCGAAGGACCAATCTTTAATGAAAATAGGTAACTTTTGCTTGAAAAGTGTGTAATTAAAGGAGCGGAAGGATTGGTATTTTTAACAAGGGAAGTAGTTAATTAAATGGGGCTAATTGTTGGTCGGAACTCAATATTAAGATGCGACAAATCTTCCGTAAACTCACCTTTCATTAGAAACGTCCCTCTGTAATCTACGCGTACGGCCATAAGGGGTGATATGACAGCATCCAGTATGCCTGGTCTTGAACTGAACTTTACTGAACCTTCGAACACTCCGGTTGGCGATTGGGATTGAAACGACACCCTGAAGGGTTAAGATGGGGCTCATACCTATTGGAGAAAGGGTTACGCTGCGCGCACGTGAATTATTTAGGATACACACGCCGCCTCGGCCTCTGACTAGGACCCTCGGCTAATGGATCAATCACAGTAGATCTATGCCCATGGGTCAAGCTCACCCCCGAACTCTTTTTATTAATAATAACTGAGGCTCTCTACTTAACGTTCCTTACGATCGTGACCAGAGCGCGTGCGCAATTTAACTGCCTTAACAGTAACACGATCCCTTAAGACCTTTGCACCCATCTCTACAGAATCGCGCATACTTGACCAGTCCGCTGGGACACATTTATCAAACAGGGGTTGGGATATCATCTTAGTTTCTCATCATTAAGTACCGCCATAAAACATCGTTCTTCCAAGTGATTAAAACTGTTCGACAATTTTGTTTCTTAACTCATCAAGTCTGTACACAACAAATTTCGTGGAATCCTCTCCAGTTTTATTGTTCGGCGCCAAGAATTACAGTGGAATTTTCAAAAACTAATTTCAAAATCGTGATTTTCATGACCAAAAATCTCCAGATACCAAATTTCGTCGAAATCAGAATTTTTCGTGGTAGGAAAAAAAAAATTTCCAAAATCAGAAAGGGCACCCCCAAAATCTAGTCAAAGACGTGCCACCAGTCTTTGTAACTCTTATTGTTGCTGAGAAAAAAATGATAGGAGAAATGCAAATTTCGCCACTTTTTTGAGGTTCCAAACGAAACCCGTTGAACCCTCGGGTTATTTGGAAAAAGTGCTTGTTTTGATCGCCTCTTCTACTACCCAATTTTTTTATATACTTAATATGTTGATATATACGCCCTGTATCCAGACACCTTTTAAATATCAATTAAACAACAAAGTGGAATGAACTAACTACACAATGATATGAAGCATGTGGTCACCATGTATATAGATTCCAATAGTAGTAGGTAACGATGCTTTTTGGAGATTAAACGCAATACTGATCATATTATTTCATTTAGAGGTCAATGTTTGAATAATTGCTTTGTTTTGGTAATTGTAAATTTAAATTACATGCTATTCTTCTGGAAATATTTGCGATGTATTGATAATACTTTATCTCATGCTTTTCTCCGATCATTGCGATAAGAGCTCTCATCGCCGCAAAGTTAATTAGTATCAAGTTAAGGACGTGTTATCGCCTGTTAGAAAACACAGGTGCAGTTTTATTTTTCGATTCTAAGGTAGGAGGCACGGAAGTGTGGAGAAGGAAAAGGTTTTAAATAAGCGAACCCGACGTTAACCGGTTGGTCAAGCGTTTGGTTGGTGGTGGCTCTTTTTGGCGGAAGTTGGCGAGTTTTAAAACGCGACTGTATTTGAACAGTCAGTTTTGCTATTATCGAAGCTTTTTAAAACAGTCAGTTTTCCCAGTTATCATTTTAGAAGAAAGTTAGTGGAGTGCGGCGAATATTAAGAGAGAAGGTCGTCAAGTTATCAGTTTCTCCTCTATCAACAGAGCCAACACTATAATTGTAATTAAATGAATGAAATTGAAGTTTGAGTGCAACCTAAGAAGTGAAGTTCCTTAGTTTTTTTATATGTTAGTGCGTCTGTTTACTAACAACCGCAATTATGCCCGGATGATAAGGATTATTTAAGTTAAGATAGTTGAAACTTTATACAAATTTAATTTGTTTAATTGATCGTTTATTGCGTGTGTGTTTTATATGGCCCTGAGTGCCATCCTTTTCTTCAGATGATCTGATTGATCGATGATGTCCTATAAATTTGTTTCATTTGTAAACGGTTAGTTTTGTGTTTAATCGAACCCAAATTACGACCTAGATAGAGTTCTCAAATTAAATTGTTCTATTTTGTACCCAGTTTATTCAACATCAATCAATCCAATCATATGAAAGAAAGGATGGCACTCAGGACCATTTGAAACACATCACGCAACAAGCGATCGATTAAACCTCAGATGTTAATTAAAATTTTGTGAATTAAATCTTTCGAATTTTACAGGTTAAGACTGCCGAATTTCTCAAATTTAATAAAATCAAAGCCCTAGAAAAATTATAATTATTTCATTTAACGGTTTTATTAATAAACTTGCTTTTATTTGAGGTAGCTGTCATTGCGCATAGCAGTACATATGAGAATAACGATTGAAACCGCGATCCAGGCTGTGATTTTGTCGAAAATTGACTACGGCTGCATAGTGTATTCGTCCGCGCGTAAATCGACACTTGCAACCTTGAACAGCATACATAACACAGCCATAAGGTACTGTCTTGGAGCTTTTCCTACCAGTCCGACGAACAGCTTATATTGTGAGTCGGGAGTACCGCCCTTGGACACTAGAAGAAAACAACTAATTGCAAGCTATATGACTAAAATTTCATCATTGCCATTACATCCTAATAGGGTGATACTCAACATAGACATGCAGTTGTACAGACTGAAACCTACCATTACCCGCCCTGCCTGTATCAGATTCCAGGAACATCTCGAGCAACGCCGAATAGTCCCTCCAGCGCCGCTCCATGAAATGATGCTGGACACTGTCCCGTGGAAGGTACCTGAAATAAAAATAAGAAAAGATCTAATGCGCTACAAAAAAGAGATTACAAAACAACCCACTTACCTGCAGGCATACGAGAACCTCCTTAACGAATATCCCTCATACCAACCTGTGTACACGGATGGGTCCAAGAACGCGTATGGGGTGGGAAGTGCTATAGTCACCGAGGGCGTAGCATACGAGTGGAGCTTGAATACAAACTCTTCGCCCATCTTTGCAGAGCAGTATGCCCTATGGCAGGCTGTGCTATACTGTTCAATGATGAAAAACAACCGATTTTTAGTTGTTACGGACTGTATGAATATCCTAAATGGGCTAAAGAAAATCTACAACACAGATCCGATGAACATCATGCTACAGTCTGCTATATACATCGTATTTCGGAGCAAGGTAAATCACTCGAATTTATTTGGGTCCCTAGCCACGTTGGTATCTTTGGCAACGAACAAGCAGACCAGGCCGCCCGTAGAGCGATATCGAACCAGCAGACAGATGTAAATTTCATGGTGGCAAGTGACATCAGAAGGCACCTAAAAGAGCAATATGTTGCAGAATGGCAAGAAAAATGGGCACAGGTAAATACTCACCTGTCGCAGATAAAACCTATTCCAACGACACTATACACGCTACAAGATGCTTCGAGAGAGGACAACGTGAAAATGCACCGTCTGAGGATAGGACACACTAAGGTCACACACGAACATCTGCTAAAGAATACTGTACCAAGACAATGTAATCACTGCAATACGGCCATCACGGTTACTCATATTATAAGCCATTGCCCACTATACAATAACGAGCGATTGATAAACGGTATACTGCCCAACTACATCGACAATTTTATAAACCCTGAAAATGCAATGAAGATGGTGAGATTTTTGAAAATGATTAATATATACGCTGATATATAATATGCTTAGTGAATTAAAGGGGATATGACCTTAGTAGTTGAACCCTACAAAAAAAAAAAAAAAAAAAAAAAAAAAAAAAACGCCAAAGAATAAAATAATAAACTGTATTTTATTATAAAGATATAACTAGTGCTTTAGTTAGTATAATTTTTATGGGATAGTGTAGCATGAGCCTGTCTTCCGCGCTTCATATTATTTTAATACGTGAGAGACGCTCTAGTGTTTTTTTATGCCGAATATTAATCGTAAGCATACATTTTTTTGTGTATACTGCCAACATCCAGACCATCTGGGCAAAAACCACAGGCCACGTCACAATAATTAGATTACGATCAGACAACCAAGACACATAAAATCACTTTTAAATGCTGACGTAATAAATTTCAATTTGAAATTTTTGACATGAGGAGATGACTGACAAATTTTTGCGTAGACGTGTTTGGATTTTTTCACGCCTCAGTATAACTGACTTATTCAAGGGGGTTGGTTTAGCCGGAATGCACGTACTGTATGATAGTTTTTTGTTCGTTCAATTTTACTGGCACAATACCTACCAAAATTATGAATTAAATACGATAACGTATAATTGAATTAATACCAGTGCAAACGTTTGCAAATGATAATAGAATATTATTGATTATTAATTAAATTTTTTCATGTGATGCTATCCAATTGAAAACTAATAGCGCATTATACGATATCGATGGGAGGGGAACGTCGTGGGAAGCAAATCCGCTAATAAAATCAATATTCAATTGATACATCATTCATAATTACACATATAGGGAATTGAATAATCCCCTGAGAAATATATTTATGTATTTAATAACGGTGTACACGTGACTCCTGAAGGGGGAGCTTTGGTTCTCGTGTGCCCGCGCGCGCCAAATGAATTCGCCATGAAAAATTTATAAAACTTTCCTGAAATGCGACCAGATGCCGGTGCGGCATACGCCCGTTGCCGATGCAAATTATTTAGTTTAATAAAAAGAAAAGATTGTTAATTACGTGTCGAAAAGGAGAAGGAAACGGAGAAATTCGTTTATGTAACAAAAGGTTCATTAGAAGGAAGAGTTTTACCGCAGTTAAAAGTAAAATAAAATAATAAAACTCTATAACGAGTGACTTCGAACAATCGGCGCCTTTTTGTGTAGACACGAATCATTACGTTAATTTAAGTTCTTGATAAAGTCATTATTCGGTATCCGAGTTGCAGCAATTATGATCATTATATGAGTGCGCCGAGACTTTTGGAAAAGTAAAAGTTATCTAGTCTCGGCCCTTGCAGGAAACGTGCCGGAGATACGGTGATAAATTCGACTAAAGCTATTATGGGACTTCATCACGGACTTTCGCGCCCTCTAATGCGAAAGAAACTAGAAATAGAAGAACTCAGATTAGTTTGATCTTTGATAAGGACCGTTCTACTAACTGGATCCCGCACCATCCTGCCAGGATGCTCCGATTCCCAATTACCTTTTGCTTTCCCGCGCCTTTTCCTACCCATTCTAACGGTCCCTTTGACCGACGACGCCATGTCAACTGGAACCGATCCCACTTTTGCTCTAAAGCCACCTTGATCAATGAACCCTTTTTTCTTGGATTTTTACTTTTATGTCATGGCATTACGACGACCGAGCGCACGCACACATAAAACCTTAAAAATAAAAGCGTTTCGGCGATTATCAAGAAAATTGCTCCTAAAGGGATGTAATTTCTAATTTATATGCATTTTGTAATCTTCGGATACGTGCATTTTAAAATTAATTTTTCACCCGGCGAAAGTTTAGTAATCAATTGAGCGCCCGTTTACTACCTCAATTGCGGAAATTAGATCCTCTACTACCTACTTCGTAATTTATTTTAGCTTTGCGGGATTTAGAATGGTAACCAATCTCATTTTTTAAATTGATTAAGAGCCATAACTGAATTGAATGATTTTCGAAAGTAGCTTGCTAATCGCCTAATTAGTTTACCTTTCTCGTTTGTCAAGCGTTTCGCATCAATTCGCAGATATTTAGGTTAAACAGGATGGCTCAACATAATGCAGTGGATTAGTTCCATAGTGGTGGGAAAATGGGGTAAATCAGTCGTAAGTTGGTCAGTATATTTAAGACCGAAGTAGGTAGTAGCCTTATTTTTCTTTAAAATAAAGTCATCATATGCTTTTCGAAACTGTTTTGGTAGTATAAAAATTTGACCCTTGGCAACTGTCAGTATCAAAAATAACAATTTTAAAGCCATTCTTAATTTCGATTTCCTGGACTCTGCCACGATGTTTGTGAGTGCTGAATTTGACTAGGACCCAAGCACCTGTCACAATTTTCTTGCTGAATTCTTCTTCCGGTTTCTGTCCGTCTTCATCTTGGACTTCGTCAGAATCATGTTCTCTTACCAAGTCTGAGTCGTCGATGTTTAGCCTGGCATCGAACCTTGAAATCCTCCCAATTGCATTTGCTCTAGAGAAACAACTCGTTTCTAGTAGCTTCTTAAGCAAGTCTGGAAATGCAACTTTATCCACGTTCTTGTACCCAGAATTTTGATAATAATCCTTTAACACATTTCGTCTTGCAGTTTTTATTCCTTTAAATACCGCAGCGTCAAGAGGTTGTAATAAATGCGTCGTACCATGGGCCTTCCAATCGCATTGCATTTCCAATTTTTGATGTGATTCATTAGAATAGTGCGATTTATGGCAGTTCAGTAGCCCTCTCGATGCCCATCCATCCATTTTTCCATGTTTTCGAGAATTACACAAAATCCGGTTAATCGCCAGAAGGTCATAAAACTTAATTGCAATTAAACCCACATTTAATTGATTAATACAATTACACTTAACGTGCCGACTACTAAGTGTTTTCAAGGAAAAAAACGAAAAGATAATTTAACATGTGCATTCCAACTGGCCTTAAGGATACACCAATAAGAAATCGCCACGAACTAAATAAGATATAATTTAAAACTTCAGTGACACTCAAACAAATTGGGATTTCCGTAACGATGAGAGATACAGTATAGGTAAAATGGGGGCAAAGTTTCCCCTTTTTGTGAGTAAAAAATTCATTTGAAATTTTTGTCAAATTTTTGAAAATAACGTTTGTAAAAGATACGGACTACTAGTTGCTAACGGGAACCGCCCATTTGCGATCGTTTAAGCTAGGGAAAACGAATTTTGACATTTTCAGACTTCCGGTGATATCTCAGTTATTGTCAAAGAGTCAGAAAAGGGGTCAACTTTGCTCCCATTTAACCTACACTGTCTCTCGCCTGTACACGGTGTACCATTTTCAATACTTTTATAGGGTATTTCCGTAATTGTTAATACTATGGAATAGTAATATAGACGAAATGTGCTTTTTTTGAATCTCGCTTAAGAGATACGGGAAAAAATCAAAAATTGTGAATTTCGGAATGAATCTATATTTTCTTAGTTACAAGAGATACAGAAAAATATTCTTTTTCAATGATTATTGCATAATCTACCGTTTTCAAAATAAGTGTAAGGGGTAAGACAAAATCTTTTTACAGAAACACTCTTAGATTTTGATCCAAAAGATAGCATATTATATTCTCTTTTCAAAAACAGAACTGTATAACTTCAAAAAAGGTTTTACAACATTTTTTTGTCATTGATTGGTACTGTTTGAATCATTTGAACCTTTTTTATAATTTGTTTACATATTTTTTTAATTAGCTGAACTTTTTTTTTAACATCATCCCTCTTGTATTATATTTTTCGAAAAAGAACAATATACTATCTCTTTAGATTAAAATATACATGGGTTTCGTTTAAAAACAATGAGGTTAGGTCCGATAACTTTGTGTCTAACCCCTAAATACATATTTTGACAGGAGACAGATTATTCAACAATCATAAAGTTGATTTGATTTTAAGTTTGGCCCAAAAAGAGCACATAATATGATTGTATTACTTTTTTTGATAGCAGAAATCCTATAAATGTATCAAAATGGGACATCCTGTAGAACCCCCACCTCCAACCCAGCATTACGCCCTCCTTGAGCTTTTAGTATTTGAGGCAAACGTAGGGAAGGAATAGAACTCGACTTATTTTATCATTCTAGGTTTTTGTGTGTCTACATTTTTTAGTATAATTATTCAAAATGATGATTTAACCTGACGGTCACTACACCATCCACAAAACACCTATCGAACTAGCATCAAAATTGAAACTTAGAATATAGACAGCATTTACTACAAGAAAAATCGCAATATTGCCTTAAAATTTTTCAATTTGACAGGCTCGGTGGCCTCGATAAATCTTGGGCATCAATAGAAAAATCTGACTATCTGAGCGGCATTTTGGATTCGAGTAAACACACAATGACAAAAATTTATTCCGAAACCTAATGAAACAAAATTAAAACAAAAATCCCTGTGTGGAAGCCCGACTGAAGACTAAGGGTCCCTGGTTCGAATCCGGATTCATGCATGGACATTTGTAAATGTATAGTGGATTGGGTTAGTCGATCAGGCCTTGGCGGAAATCCCTCCCACTAAAAAAAGCTTACAAAGCTTGTTTAGACATATTACCCCGCACGCAGGCGGTCGACGAATAAAGTAAGAAATCGTAAAATCAGTTTTATTTCTTTTTGATAATCCAAATGATTTGGACGTACAAGGTTTGCGATATAACGCGCCCCAAACTCACACAGCTAAACAGCTGACAGCTCCTTAACTTCACTTTGGTTTATAACAGAATTATATGACAAACTGGCTTGCTAAATAAGATGCGAACATCAATAAAAGGCCTCGCTGTACTCTACTGCTTCGTTTTTTAAGTCAGAAAACTTTTTTTGTAAACGGACAACACACAATCTTGCTTTTGTACAAACTTATTTAAAAAAAATGACAAACTGGGTTTTCCAATTTGCCCATTAACGGCGGAACACGGCACTTCTAGAATATGGAACGCGTACCTTATCTCTTGATAGCGATAAAACACGTGCGTTAATTAATTTTCGCCTAGTAAAACTCCTTATTGCAAATGACCAGATGTGTCTTACTTCTAACACCCTATCTAAATTAAATAAATTACAAAAGCGATCAAATTTACAAGAATCACGCATTAACGACATTTTAAAAAGGAAAAGCAATACTGAGATACAAATTCAAATGAAACGAACCAGCTCCGTGCTTATTTCGTAAATAAGTTACTTAATAAATTGAAATAATTTCACATATAGGGTGTTCCGTCATTATTTTTTGCATTTAGATCGAAATAACGTATTACATGATGTTTACAATGTCTAACAATTATTTCTTTTGTTACAGGATCTTCTTCTTCACGAATGGTAAGTGTTTATTTTAATTACTCTTTATGATTGACATGATATGTGAATACGGACAGCTCGACACTTTTGCATAGTATTATTTTGGGCTACTTTCTTGTAGCCTAATGAAGATTAGATGCATAATCGTGTACTGATTTTGTGTTTCTTTTGCCGGTTTTTTTATATAAAATCCTTCATCGTTGCACTTGAAGGTAAAAGGTTCGAATTCGATTTTACAGTTACTTTCAGTAACAGTACTAAAGCGAAAAGCAAAATTCTGTGGACTTATACCAATATCGGGTGCGAATTTTGTGTTACCTTTTAAAGTTAAAATTAGAATTTTGTACGCCCGTGTTTTGTGTATTGTACAGGTTTCTAAAGTTATTAGTTAGTAGACATTTATTTACCATACTTTAATTGTTTACAGGGTGCACATTTTGTCTGGGGCAAAATTTTTTTAAGGGGCTATTTGTGGTAACCAAAATTATAAAAAGTTTGCTACCAACCTCTGTACTTTAAACTTGTGGTCAGTCGTATTTCTACATGGTCAGGGGGAAGCATATATTTTTTTATAATTTTGGATACCATAAAAAGTTTTTTACAAAAATGTTGTTGTTTCCCGACAAAATGTTCACCATGTATATCATATTCATATAACACTACTATTGCTATTGTGGACGAAAAATATTTGGGGCTAATTTGAATTTATACAAATTTACTCTAGTTTGAGTTGGTGGTTAATATGGTATACATGTTTGCCGTGTACCATTTGACTGACAATCGGATCTTATGTGGCAGATTCGACCACACTAAAGGCGTTCGTCGTTTCTTAATCATCATAATGGAAAATTGTATTTATTATTAATTAGCAACACGGAAACGCATTAATTAAACGGAGAATAATAACGCTTTGATTAGGACACCCTCCATCACCAATTGTACACCCCTAATAATACGTACAACGCTTTTTGTTACATATGAAAGGCGTTTTGATATTAATAATAAATTACTTCGTCCTTTTTAATATCATAGCTTATAAGTGTCCTTATGTCCGCTATGGTCTTGATGTCAAGTTCCAGTAGGATAGAAGCAAATTATAAAACGGATATACGTTGTGAATTAGAAACGTGGAAGATACGCTCGTCTTAATTAGTATTGCATACAATGTCTTAGATTTATGTCGTGAATACTTCGCGTGCGCTCCTTATCACATAGGGCCATAGGCGAAGAGGCCCAAGTCCGCCTATCATAATAACTACAGTTTAGCTGCCTGAAGGGAGGCGTGCTCATTCTGTAAAGAGCACGCGACGCCGTTCTGTAAAAGTCTGATGAGCGTCCTCTAACCGCCCAAGGCTAATATTTCACACTTTAATAAATGAAAAATTTATAAAAAAGGATCAACACGTAAGAGAAGAAAAGTCGATCAAAAATCATAAAATATCTCCGCAATAGCTGTTCAATATTCATATCGGATGAGTTGCGTTCAAAAATAAAAGGTGAAGAATATAAACTGTCAGGTATGGAATTTTCTCTCTCTTCCATATTGGCATGTGCAGTTGACGATCATCTCAACTTAACCGAAATTTTATTAAACGGACGTCTAGACACGTCCAGCACTCACTTCGATTATTGCAAAATCTTATATTGCATTCGACTAGAACATTAAACTAAATTTATTCTCTACGGACGCAGTAGTGTTACCGTCATTTATATCACTATCGATAGTACTGCATTTAAAAATGCGAGAAAATCGAGCTTTAGGAAAAATTCCCATTCGAGCATATACCGACCCATACATATCTGTACAGTAAAAAATAATAAAGTGCTCTTGAACGTGACAGAATTTTAATGACGGCGGCGTCTGACGAAACTAATCTAAACCAAAATCTATCTTCTCTCACTCGGTTATAAACAAGTACAAAAAAAACGACGGAAAGCGACGGCGGCGGCGGCATTTCCGTAAACAATCGCCATTTAAATTACTTGGGGGTTTTGGGAACAGTTATCATCCTTAACATAATTCCCCTATGCACAGCTACAGAGTAAAACTTTAGTATACGTATGTTAAGAGAGACCGAAATTGTGATTCTAGCCGAGTTTCAGATTTTGACTCTAATCAAATATAAATTTCTCGAGATTAAACTGTCATTTTAAGCGTTTTATTTAAATTTTGTTAGGGGTTTTATAAAAACTGCTGATTCTTTTAAATCCGCCAACTACATATATATGTTGGCTATATACGTCGTACATCCTAGTTAAAATGTGCAAATTCGTTTATTCAGCATTTAAATCTACTACTAAAATTAATCTCTGAAACTGTAATTAAACGTCCCGACGCGCCGCTCCGTAAGACTTTTTTCTGCAGTTGAATTTATAATGCTTATAATAGAACGCTTAGTATTCTTCAAATTTACTTTTTCATTAATATGTTTAAGTTTGCACTCGAAGTTAAGGCCTGTTTTCGGGATTAATTTATCCTAAGCGCCGGCACAGCATAATAAATGAAAAATGAAGCAGATAAAGTTAAAATCAAAGGCGATCTTGATCACCAAATTTTTAATTGTTTTTTCGTAATAACAACGCCCGCAGTTATTAGCAGCAACTACAACTACTTTCAAGTCAAAATGACGGACGTTTCGCGGCACTTTCGAATCTGGGTTGCAGTCGGTTCTTTTTATACACAAATCGAAAAGGAAATTGAATAAAAACACGGGCATTCTGCCATCGTTGACCTATACACTGCAATTTTGTCCTATTATGAAACCACCCCCATAGAGACAAACAGTTCAAGTACCATTTTTTTATAGATAAAGGAGGGAGATGTCTATGTTCAAAGGTTCCTTTTTTCAAAAGTGTCCTCTTAGTTCCGTAGACGCACGTCACTGTAAATAATTTTGAAACATAGATTTACTTCTAAGTTTTTAATGATTTTTGATATAGTAAATTGCTTGAACGTAACTAATTAAAGAATAACGTTTTTTTTCAACGCAAACTAGTCAAATTATAAAATTAATTAACACAACTATTTTCCTTAATTCGAGTTTTTCTCTTAAATTTGATTATGTAATATAATAAGTTTTTTTGTGGTGCTAAATCAACAAAAGGGTGCTCTTTAAGAACGAAAAGTAATAGGTGTCATTAAAAAAATTATGCCCCCTTCACCATGCAGAAGTACGCCACTGGCCACAAATGTAAAGTACGTGTACTGGTAGCGAAGTTTTCATAATTTTGGGTACCATGAAGAATCCCTTAAAAAAATCTTGAATTTTGAGGATATTGTATCTCCCATGTTACAGATAAATGTTCGTATTCCAAAGGCACTAAAATAGCACAGCCGTTAAATTTTACGTTCCAAACGCAAATCTTGGTCGTGACGGTCGTCTAAAAATCGAGTCTATTAAAGAGTTTATTAAAGGTCCGACACTATTCCCAAACACGAATTCTACCAGGAATCACACGATTCTCTACTATGATTACGCGGAGAATTAATATATTGTGCCAGTTTTCAGTTTCATCTGAAAGCCAGCATTTGATCTATTTTATCCAAAACCACTCTTTAGTTTTGTGGTATACTCAGCGATCCTTGTTTCAGTTAAACTTATCTGATAGATAATCTCCTATATGATTACATTTGTTTCCATAAAAGTTAACTGTCAGGTAGGTTTAACTGAGTCCATAAACTGCAAAAAAACCAGCCTTTAATCGAAAAATAATTTGACTGTAACTTGAGTCTCCTCCAGTGGTGGATTTCAAACAGCAATTAATTTATTTTTTCTAAAGAATCTTCAAGTTTATTTACAAGTCAAAATTTGATTTCAAGAAGGGATGTTGAACCCCCTTTTTTTGTAAAAGTCTCTTGCACTATCTAATAAGCAAAAACTTAAATTGTTATGTTAGAAAATAAGGCTACCAAATAGGCAGTGGAGCTTTCGATCTAGATATTGCAACGACTCATTCTCACGTATCACTTTTTTCTGATCAAAATGAGGTCCTACCAGAATGCTGATCTATAAATAACAAGTGACAACTATTCCGACAAGATAAATATGCGCATTCTGGCGCCGATTACCTATACTCTGCAATTTTTTCTCAAGATTTGAACCCATTGTGTAACCACCCCCATATTTTTATATAAAAAAATCCCTTTCGATCCGGCCGATCAGGTGTACATAGATTTCTTTAACCGCATTAACATATAAAAGTGTCCGCCATTTTGTTCCAATATCCAAAGTTGGCTGATTCATGAATTTAACCGAGATATTTATGAGATACACCAACTTTTAAAGTTTAACTGAAATCGGTCGAAAGTTAGAGTGTTTCTTGGAAGTGATATACAGGGTGTTTCATAATTAAATGTCAATATTTAAGGGGGTCATTTTTGGGACAATTTTAAAAAGACAACGTGTTCACTTTTGAGATACGGGGTGGTAAAATATATGATTTATTAATTATTAATATCTGTAATGCCACATTAGATATTTTAATGAAATTTGGCAGTTATTAATTTATTTATTATCCCTCTCTTGTTCTGGGCCCTCAACAGGGTTGCGCCCAATTATAGAGTGACCTGCATAATGCTTTTTAGATGTGCCTATGCAGAAGTTCTTAAATTGTTCTATACTACTCCGGTATTTATTTACCTTACGAATTCGGAAAACTGCAAAAAAACCTAATTCGGAGTAGCATGTAGCATGTGCTATGTATCCAGAGGCCTTTTTTAACGTACCAAATTTTTTTAATTTCCACCAGTGGCGTTCGTACGGAATTTCACATGCCCATCTTGGCAGACATTGATGGTACGCCACTGATTTCTCTGAAAATAAAAATTATTCTTGAAATCCCCGATCATTACTAAGCAAATTTGATCCCTTTATTTTTTTCAATCCGATGCACGGTTTTCGCTTAAAAAATAAAAAGCGTTTCTCTGCATGATCATGACAATATCACTGTGCAGAGAAAAAAATATTTTCATTTATGAACAGATTTGATCATTTGATTTTATTCAATCCGACACATGGTTTTCACGTAAAAAAAGAAAATATTTTTTTCTCTGCACGGTGATATTGTCATGATCATGCATAGAAGCGGTTTTTGTTTAAGAGAAAACCGTGCATCGGATTGACAAAAACAAAGGGATAAAATTTGCTTAGAAATGATTAGGGATTTCAAGAATAATTTTTATTTTCAGAGAAATCAGTGACGTACCATCAATGTCTGCCAAAATGGGCATGTGAAATTCCGTACGAACGCCACTGGTAAAAAAAAATGTGGTACGTTAAAAAATGCCTCTGGATAGATAGTACATACATGCCATTTCCATTAAAATATCTAAAGTGATATTACAGATATTAATAATAAATGATTTTTATTTTTGAAAACTTTAACCACCCTGTATCTCAAAAGTTAAGACGTTTAGGAGATAGGTTCATATGAAGTTTTTTTTAATGGACCCAAAAATCCCCCCCTTAAATATTGACATTCAATTATGAGACATCCTGTATATTATAAACCTATAAAGCGAGAGTGCGGCAGTCTGGGATAGGACTTTTGTTAACAGTCAGAATTCTTTAAAAAATGTCCATGTAACCCTCCTAATTTGTGTTAACTTTCGGACGCAAATGCATTTCGGCACGCTTGACCTGCAATGGTAAATTAATAAAACATAATGCTAAGATTCTTCGCTGAAAAGAGTTGCATTATATTAACGCATGGAACGAATAAGGCTGAATTTCGACTTTAGTAAGTTGGAAACAAGGAGGAATGATCAATTAAAAATGCGGCAATAGTTAAGGAAAACTAGGAAAGGGAAAATTAACCGGTATCCTTTCTGCGACTGCAGCAGGTATTCAATTCATTTAGTTAAAATCAATAAAGGATACGAGGCTAGACAGTCGTAATTGAAAATTGTAATTCAGAATCTAAAGTTGAAATGGTACTTTGTTAGAGATTTCGAAACTTGCCGAAGTTGTTCGTGTATAAAACGAAATCTGCACATCGGCCTGTGCAAATATAGCCTCGCAATCACCAATAGCAAATAATAATTTGATTGTTAATGCAATTTCTATGAATTCGTCTATTCATTCAAGGGTGGCTGTGCGTCCATCAATAGATTAACAACGTGCCTACGCTCGACCGTCATAATTTGAAATGTCCACAATTCGGGGGACAATAAATTCTCTCTCTCTCCTGTTTGATTATGTCCACAATGTTGACTGCGCTTGCATCATTTCGACGGGATAAAGTTTCCTCCATTTTTAAAGTCGATCGGATTCAATCGAACTTTGTAATTAAAATAGTTTGAGCACAATCAAGGGTGCGGTCAGAAAGTTGGCAGAATCTTTTATCTTTACACCAGTTCGCTGCTGCTTAACAAATCCAAGTAACAATGGATTCCTTGTAAAACTTTACGAAAAGGCAACCGACGGACACAATGACTGAGGTATTTAATTGAAGAATATCCTATCCCACACCGACAACTTCTTATTGTTTACGTTCCCTTTGTTTCTTTTTTCACATCGGGAAGCCGAAACGTCGGCCATAGATGAGAAAACTCCTCGATATGCGGGACTTGGACGAATTCCTACAACTTTTTCGGCCGTCGGTCGCTGGAAACTCCTTAATTGCCTCCTTTCTGCAGTTCGCTGCATTCGAGGGACGTTCTGAATCTACTTCACAAACATTTCGTCCCCGACCCCTATCAAATAAACGTGTCGATTTGTTGTCCGTTCTAATTTTCTTCGTTGCTTTTAAGGTTTTTGCAAATATTGGCTCTAGGAGGATGACCCTTATACTACAATTGTACTTAATTAAATCGAGTTTAAAAATTATCTTGATTTTGCGACGGGTGGAAACATAATTATGAAATTGTACTTAAGTATCATTCAGGTATTGTATACAATTCCTAGGGAGTGTATGGAAAATAAATTTGGGGTGCATTTTCTCATGAAACTTAGAGTAAAACTATTTCTGCCATTGGGAGGGGTGTATACAAATAGTATACATTGCCTAGGAATTGTATAGAATACCTGAATTATACAAATATATAAAGTTCTATGTATTAACCACCTTACTCTTGATTGGCGGTTATGGTTGTGTAATAAAATCCCGAGCGATTTTGGTGCCGCCGACGGGAGGGGATGGGGTTGAAGGTACAGTTTTACGGTTTGACACACTTGCGCATGCGCGATTCTCCCTAGAAGCTTTTCAGCTCTCCCTTTATGTCTAGGAATGTGTGTACCAAATTTGGTTTAAATCGGTTCAGTCGTTTAGCGGGAAATAAGAGTACAGACCTTGGTACAGACAGACCGATCGCCATCATCGAGATTCTGTTTGATTCGGATTCCTGGAGTTTCAAATAAAACAAGTGGGGGGAGGGGGGCATTTTCCCCCAGTGCAATACCTCCCTTACTAACGTGCGGGTGGTAAATTTCAAGAAAAATAATAATATCAAAATGCTGTATAAATATACAGGGTGTTTATTAAATATGCGGCAAAAATGTAAAGGGCTATTCCTTGGACTATTCTAAGGATATTTTGTCCTTCGATGATTTTTGATACGGCACTTTCTTTCGAATATACGGAGTGAAAAAGAATTTCGACCATCCCATTTAGGTAATTTTAAAATTATTAACGTAGACGTTGAAACGGATTCATTTGTCTATTTGACTTAATTAATAATCCTATGGGGCCCACTAAAGCCATTAGTTTATACTGCTCCAGTGGAACATGTGGAAGATTTGAGAAAAAAGCGCCCTATCAAAAATCATCGAAGGACAAAATATCCTTAGAATATAGTCCAAGGAATAGCCCCTTAAATTTTTGCCGCATAATAAACACCCTGTAAATAAAATTGTCAAATATTGTTTAAGACTGCATCTCCTTTTACATTGAACTTTTATTTACTAATAGTAATAGAATAGGTCTACCTATCACAATTAGGATACTAAATTTTAATTTGAAATGTACACCTCATTTAAATGTTTGGTTTTTATTTCAGCTAATTTAAGTAAGTACCTACATTTACAGCTTAACCGAACATTCCTTTGTGATTACAGCAGCAAATTATGTAGATAATAAATGAACTTGGTTTCATTTCATATAGATTTTATGGAATTCCTTTTTTTTAATTCCGAGAAAAATGAAATATGACTTGACACCAAATTCAGGGGGTTCTTTCGATTGCAAAATACATGAAAATACAAAATTTTCTAAACTAATTTGAATCCTTTAAGATCCCTAATTTAAAATTTTTACTTCTTAATACTTCTTTTGCCAATGGATCTGAAAGTTGTCCAGACGAAATACATAAATACAACTAACCTTTATTTACAATTTTTCTTGAAATTGGGCGCTCTACGAACTCTATTTTTGTGAACTGGTACTTATTTGCTACCTGGCGATTTCCAAACTCATACGCTCGACCAAACTGAATAATGGAAGGAAAGCCCTTGTTCGCTTAATTAACCAAATTCGATAGTGACACTTTTAATTTTTCACGTTCACGAAAAAAACTCAAATGACAAACGGAATTTTTCACAACTTTCTAGCTGGACCGATATGTCGCTATAAATTTATTTGGACCGTACTTTTTACCAGCTAACAGCTAATCTTCGAAACTGTCTGCATTGACTCTCTCAACGTGAATCGAATCATCTTTTTTCTCTAAACAGCGAATTCCTTAATTTGTTCAAAAATAATCCCCTCTCGGAACAGTAACTGATTTTTTAACGTCTACTCAATAGTGGAATAGTAATGGCGGCGGTATTTTATTAATTTTCATTGGTTCAACCGACTGGCCGGGCTATCTCTGACTTTCGAATTCTGCGATATCAGCTCATTTTTTATCAAGCTTTATTTAATGTGATGAATCGTAGAAGTAACATAACACGACCAATTTCCAGCGTGTAATTTGAAACCATAGCCAAACAACGAAGCGGCACATACTATTTAGAGTGGGAAGATTACGAAAGCTCACTGTTGTTCCAATAGACAAAATAAAAACTTTCCATGAGTAATATTGGTGGGGAGAATGTTTTTGAAACCTTGACTCGTTTTTAAATTTTACTTCCGCATAATTCGACTGGAAAAATTTAAAGTGCTCTCAATACAGTATGTAACATAATTTTTGATAGAGAGTGTCTGCCAATGTGTAATCTAATTAGGGAAACTGAAATACTGCAGAAAAAAGGTTGTATTTGCTTTAATTTTTAAATTAGTGCGACTATATGGCGGATTTCTAAGGAAACAGAAAAATTGTATCTCAGCAACTCTTCACATTCGTATAAGGCTTTGGCTCAAACAACTGAAATGACCTGGAATATATACGTCACCCTGTATTTTTCAAAATTTTGCAATGACATGCTTCTACTGCCAGAAATTTTTATTGATTGATCTTAGTTACCATGGATACAATAAACA
The DNA here is from genome assembly GCF_008802855.1 of Photinus pyralis. Lineage (NCBI taxonomy): Eukaryota > Metazoa > Arthropoda > Insecta > Coleoptera > Lampyridae > Photinus > Photinus pyralis. Next base: position 42,774,494 of record NW_022170511.1, read on the forward strand.
AAACATTTTCATGAATCCATGGTCTACTATTTAAAAACCGCAGAAAATAGGTTTTTTTGGTTCATGGTTAGAATTAAAAAAAAAATAGGTTGTGATACATAAATGTAATCAGGAAAAAGAATGTAAAAAATTGACATACAGGGTGTTTCATTTAAAAAATACCTTTTAGTCAACTATTAGAAATGGTGGCTTTTTACTACGCCACTGAATTCTATCTAAAATAGTCGGTTTATCCAGGCACACTTAATTAAATTGACATTTCCGCGGTACCAACCCTTTTTTTAAATCTGTACTAACGTGAGGATAGAACTTTTTTTCTTAGAAAATGTCTTTCAAGTCGAGCTTTCGGCCTATAGCTCAATTTGGCATAAAGAGGATACATTTTCCAGGCACTTTATACAGTGCATTCGAGTTAAAATGAGCAATCTGGAATACGTCAGTTGGTATTGAGTCTTAAAAAAATCATGAAACACGTCAACTTTGGTGACTCATTTCTATGTAACAGTGAGTCCCTTGTCAACCACCCTCTTCCCTTACAATTCTGTATATAACCCTCTAAGCTTGTTTACCTTGCAATCCCAGAAAAAAATACTTTTTTACATGTGAGTTTGTTATGGGGAGGGATTGGCTGACAAGGGGTAACTAAAGTGGACGTGGGCGAATTTTTTAAGTTTCAAAATTAAATGGCTCGTTTTAAGTAGAATGCACTGTATGGAACTTTACAATAATTAAACTCTTTTCTTGATTCCCACATGACACAGGGGGAACTTACTTTGTTTAAACTATGACGAAATGCTTTCTAGCTTTCCTTACTGTTATTGTAATGTAATAATTAGTGATTGCCGAAATTAGGATACACGTGCATAAGGTTTCAAAACTTTGAGTTCAAATAATTGTTGATTCATAATCATTGCATTGAACTGATTTACATTTAATTGCATTAACTTTCTTGCGAAAACGCTTATTATAGCAGTAAGCATTATTCCACTTTCGGTGTGTCACTAGTAGGTTAATATTACTAACAGTAGATTTGTAATCGAGATCGAGTAAGCATGTACCATTAATTACTGTCTACGGAATTTATTCAATTCCTAATAAAATAAATATGAAGTTTTCGTGATCTTAATTAAACCAAACCCCTGCAAATATCACATTATCATGTGCTCTCCCTTCTCAAGAAAAAACGTTTGGCAACGATGTTTGACATTCTTATTCGTCAGAACAAATTATTTCCGATTCCTAGTCCCCAATGTCAGTGTTCTGTAGTGTCCTCCCAGACAAATTCTGGTCATGATGGTGTACAGAGTTTAGCTGGTCAATGAAACATGTGTCACATCTACGTATTCAATTTGTATGAGCTTTTGTTCATCATTACGCGTTAAAGAAAAACTTTGCGTTGTATTCCATAATGTATAAAAAATCGCGCGATACTCAAATTAAATCGTATAAAGTGGCGAAATTGTAACTAAACAATTGTTAATATTTTTCAACAAAAAAGTTCAATGGGCTCTATTGTTAGAGACGTAATTACTACCGCAAATTGGTGCAAGTGCTTCCTGAGGATTTTCTAAGAATACTAAACATTAACAAAGTTCAGTAAACGTAGTTACGTAAGCAGATGAAAGATTTGAAGTAGATTACCGCTTAAAAATAACGACCGAAACTTGAGCCAATAATAATCGAGAAAACATCTAATAGCGTCTATATTATAACCATCCGTTTAATTATTTCAAGGCAATATGAATACCTTTCAGAACTAATGTAAAAAGGAATTTGTATAAAATCTCGCGTAAGGCTTTGATTGATATTAATGGATTCAATCCATTTTAAATTTCTGATTTCTGAATTTGTAAATTTGAGAGCCTATTGAATTTGGTTCGGATTTAGAATTAAATTTTGTTGAAAGAATTTTTATTTATTCCATGATTTTAATAGATCAATTTTGCCAAATTCAAGGGTTCATTTTCTTGGTGATTTTATCTGATAAAAAAATATAATAATAATAATAATAAATGTCTTTAATAAGTACCTAGGTTAAATTACATAGAAATGTGTACAAAGGGCGAGATTCGGTAATGGAATGTAACATACATACCATTTCTGCTCTTCCATCTAACCCATAAATATATGAAATAAAAAATTAATAAATCAATTTCCTTTTCTCCTAAACGATACAAGCAAAATTATGATTTTGGCCTTGATTAGATACATTTGTTTCCGTACTTTAAGTAAATGTTTCGCTTATTAACCTTACTAGTGCAATGTGATTAAAAATAACTCAAAATGTCGAAGAGCAGAATTTAGATACGGAAGTTGAACCAGTTTACAAAAACAGAAACTTGAACAAATACGATTATAAACCTTGACGTGATGTTAAATGCTGTAACCTTTATTTTGACAATGGAATATAGAAAAGATAACCAAATTTTCCTCGAATAAACGCCCACAGCACTCGTTATCTAGACTGATGCCTCTTAAAGATTATTTGTGTCGCAAGTTGTACTTGTACATGTCTCGTAGCTAAAGCATGAGATATGTTTCCTACACCAATTACAAAGATAGGTACCCATCCAATTATTACATTTTTAACGTGATACGCAGAAGTAGAAGTCACATTCTGCAACTATTTGCATCAGACCTTTTGGAATTATTCGAATTGCTGCCATTGGAGTGTTCCGTAAGTTTGATGGGCTACGTTTTACGTGTAAACTACGAAGTCTCTTTGGACGGCATTGTTTTACGTTGCATCAAACCGAAAGATACTTAAGGCGATATTGGAGTAAATTCGTTTCTCCATTTATATACTGCCTATCATTCGTATTGTACTTCTTTAAGGGTACTCAAAATTACCATTTGCGGGGGACTGAGTTGTCAATGATGCTTTGGCTATATCTAGCAACTAGGCTGACTGTTCCGATGCAAACCCCCTCCACCTTTTCCATTAGAGAAACGGCGTACAGTAAGATACCTACTTTCAAAAACTAGGTACAGTCTGGAATATGGCACAGAAAGTCGAATTTTTGGTGGGCACATTTGCTAACTTTCAAGCGCGGCCTTAATGTAACTTTAATAATTTCCGTAAGTCGATAATTCCCCAACCTTTTGTGAGGCCGAATTCGAAAATGAATCGCAAAATGTGACAAATGGAACCGGATGTGAGGCTGAGCACAATGCAACGTGTATCGATTGAAATCCCTTTACATTTAAAACACGTTCCAACATACAACTTTCACGTTCCAACGTGCGGAGCAATTAAAACCTAGAGCTCCGAATATGCCGTAATATTTATTATCTCGACTTTTATTTGAAAATTTATATAGAGCGAAGAAGAACGGCCGCTCTCTGGATTAACGATAAAATCTAATAGATGTATTTAATTTTAATTTATTACATCTCTCTCCCTCATTAAAAGCGGATTACTTGCGTAGACTATTTTTAAAATTTCATCGGTGGATTTATTAAGATCCTCCCCATTTGTCGTCGTCTGTGCTGATTTGCGTTTCCAAAGTTGATTGAATTTCAGTATTCTAACGATTTTGTTTAGCGACATCTGTACAATGTAGCCGAATCGCGGGAGTCGAAGTGGAAGCTTTATCTTGAGGCGGCGAATAGATTAAGCGAACGTCTCCGTTACCCGGCTGATAACTGCTCTCTGTACGGACTTCGTCCATCAAATCAAAATTTGCAACGTTCAATTCAGTCTGATGAGGTCTAAACAAGTTTCAAGTTCATCAAAGGCAAACGCTATCTCTTGTATAATCCTCAATTTTCCTCCTTACCCCACTTCAAGTTCAATTCAGTCCAATTCTCTTGCCAAACAAGTTTGTAAAATGAAATTTTCGTGCAGGTTGACAAGTCATCTAATCGCAAGCAGAGGCACAGCCTTTTTCCTTCTACATACGAACAATTTCTTTTTTCCTTTCTATTAGGAAACCTTCCTTTATTTCTTTCAATTTTCTCTTCATTCTGTGTCGTCGTCCCTCGGGAAAGGATTGGGGCGACGGAGACGGTCTCTACTTCAACCCCACTTACTATCATAAATATAATTTTGAATTGATCTACTGTCAATACGTTTTTCTTCCATTTTTTGTTTAATGCGAGTATAAAAATGCGCGCCCGAAGAACCTACGGACGTTAATCCGGTACGATACGATGGGCTTGTGAAACGTACTGCTGGTGTGACAACGTTACATAGAGGCATTGCGGTGAATGCGGTTCCATAATAATAGGATAATGCCCGATCATATCCCATCATAGGCTTAATTCTCCGATAAATTTTAGGGTGCACGGGAATGCATCCGCGGGCTATATAATACATGCATAAACCCCACACTATCAACGTAAAATGCGATCGAGTTTCGAGAGATTCATCGAAATTCGGTTTTAATACTTCGTTACTACTACCTTTTTCCGATCAAATTTATTATTTCGCGTAAACATTCGCGGGGGTATAATAAAAAATTCGAAATTAGTCCGTTTTGAGTTATGGCAGGTTGGGTCAGCTCGGAACGATTCAATTTCGATAGAGCCGGATGTATTTTAAATCTAAATCGTGCAGTGTAAATGCGACAATGAAATTGACAACTATAGCGCCAAACGTAAGATGATGATGATCAAGGTAAATTTCCATTCCGATTTCCATATAACTTTAGCGTCAAAAAATTCATAAGTGGTCCTTGTTTGTGCATCTTTCTTATGGTTTCCCTCTGTGCGCATTTTCATGAATTTGTTAATGAGAGTACTAAATGCTATGATGTATAGTATGTTGTATTGACGTTGCCCATGGAAAAGTTGCTTGGGCAAAAAGTTACAGACAATAATTTTAGGCGAAAATGTTCAATTTAAAAACTATCGAGAATAAAAAATGAAACAAAACCTCAAATTTTCCGAGAAAAACCGAAAAGCTGTTTTTTTCTTTTTCTATTTGTATTTTTCCGAAAAAAAGTCGTAAGGGGGTAAAAAAGGAGGACATTTTTCGAAGTATATCCTCTCTTCTCTCTTTTAATGTTGCTATATGCTTTCTTTTTTTCCCCATGCTCAACTACTTTACTTAAGTGGGTCTTATCCATTAGTGTTATATTGCATTGCCCAAATGGAGGCGAATGGTAATCGTTGTGAGAAAATTACTTAGACTTTCCCCATAGATTCTTTAATAATGTTTCGATATCTCCATGTCATCTTCAGGCAACTAAAATACTAAAAATATTACAAAATACTTACAAGAACAATAATTTATAACAAAGTGGTTAAATCGTGAAGTTTTGACCAGGACAGTGAAATTTAATGTTTCAGCGGAAATTTATCGGAAATCAATAACGTGTAGTTGCACCGTTCCACGTTATTGATTTCCGATGAGTTTCCCGACCTTCTGGAATCCTTCATCTTCAGTAATTTGTAAGTCATTGGTCTAACAATTTGCCTGTTTCTAATTTTATTTCTTATTTTTAGTGATATTTAAATCTGACGTTACCAGTTTAACTTTAACTTAAGCTTAACTTAAAATTTCAATGTTCTAGTCCAAATTTCACGATTTAACGACTTTGTTATAACTATAATGTTCTTGTAAGTATTTTGTAGGGCTGTAACTTTTGAACTAGTAGCCCAATCTTGGAACTGTTTGAAATTATGGATTCTACAGGCCACATTCTATAAGAAAAATTTTTTTCCGGGTCTATCTGAGACAATTTTTTTTTCGGGGCAAAAAAAAGGCAGTGTATAATAACCTTCATTTTTTTCCAAAAATCGACTGCACCAAAATTTCTCGGGAAAACACTTTTCTTTATTAATTTTGGTGCGTAGAATCCAAAACAATTCGTACTTTTTCGATCAGACTTCTCAGTCAAAAGTTATAGACTAGAAACTGTAACTTTTGAACTCGTAGCCCAATCTTGGAACTGTTTGAAATTATGAATTCTACAGACCACGTTCTATAAGAAAAAATTTTTTCCGGATCGATCTGAGACAATTTTTCTTTCGGGGCAAAAAAAAGGCAGTGTATAACCTTCCTTTTTTCCAAAATTCGATTGCACCCAAATTTCTCGGGAAAACACTTTTTCTTATTAATTGTGGTTTGTAGAATCCAAAACAATTCGTACTTTTTCGATCAGACTTCTCAGTCAAAAGTTATAGACTAGAAACCAATTTCGAAAAAAAATTCAAAGGGCTGTAACTTTTGAACTCGTAGTCCAATATTGGAACTGTTTGAAATTATGGATTCTACATGCCACGTTCTATAAGAAAAAAATTTTTCCGGGTCGATCTGAGACAATTTTTCTTTCGGGGCAAAAAAAAGCAGTGTATAACCTTCCTTTTTTCCAAAATTCGACTGCACCCAAATTTCTCGGGAAAACACTTTTTCTTATTAAATGTGGTGTGTAGAATCCAAAACAATTCGTACTTTTTCGATCAGACTTCTCAATCAAAAGTTATAGACTAGAAACCAATTTCGAAAGAAAATTCAAGGGGCTGTAACTTTTGAACTAGTAGCCCAATCTTGGAACTCTTTGAAATTATGGATTCTACAGGCCACATTCTATAACAGGCCACATTCTATAAGAAAATTTTTTTTCCGGGTCGATCTGGGACAATTTTTTTTCGGGGCTCAAAAAAAGGCAGTGTATAACCTTCCTTTTTTACCAAAAATCGACTGCACCAAAATTTCTCGGGAAAACCCTTTTTCTTATTAATTTTGGTGCGTAGAATCCAAATCAATTCGTACTTTTTCGATCAGACTTCTCAATCAAAAGTTATAGACTAGAAACCAATTTCGAAAAAAAATTCAAAGGGCTGTAACCAGGGTATTTTGTAATATTTTTGGTGTTTAATTGTAATCTAGTATTTTAGTTGCCTGAATATGACACGGTGATGTCGAAACAGTATTAAAGAATATATGGGGATGGTCTAAGTAATTTCGCACAACGATTACAATTAACGCATCATTATTATTGCTTTTTTCTGCATTTTTACCGCAATTCGAAGTAAAATCGAATTCCTTTGCTTCCTGAACAATTTGTGTTCTTTCACTGACCCTTCTTCCTGCCTATTTTACAGCTGATGCAATTGCTGATGGGTCTGTTAAAAACCCAAAAAATCTGGAATAGAAAAGTTAGTTGTATCGGTGAGATTTAATTTGAGATATAAACGCTGGAATAAACTTCATGGCGCCTTTATTCATTTATATCCTGTAAATTAACTCAACAGGCCCAACCCAATCGCCTCTGCTGTAAAACAGGAATAAGACCCAGTGAACAAAAACAAATTCTTCAGCAAGCAAAAGAATTCGATTTTACTTCGAATTGCTTTTATTGCGGTAAAAATGCAGAAAACAAGAAAGATGTTTTAATTGAAGCAAGTGAGCACAAGAAAACAAAAGAAAATATTTTAGCAACATTACAGAAAAGAGAGTAAACATATTTCGAAAAATGTTTATTATCCCGGAGCCAATACGTTAACTTAGTTGCAAAAAAAACTATTTATCATGTCAAAAACATTGTATATTTATCTTAAAACTGTTGTCTCAGTTTTTGGCGAGGTTTTTGATGATTTTCCCGAAATTTTTCTATTGGAATAACATTTATTATTTTTAATTACTAAAATATAAACCCTTTTGCTACCTGGTGCAGCTCTGTACGATGAAAAAAAAATATAATTGTCATCCCCTTCAAAAAGGGGTTTCTTTCGAAAATCGTGAAATCTTAGAAACGGCTCAACTTTACAGGCCTCTTTTTGTATCATAAAACAAACTGTTTCCTCCAAATTTCAAACCCTCACGACTTTTTTTCGCAAAAATAAGAATAGAAAACGACAATTTATCTCGCTTTTCTCGGAAAATTTGAGGTTATGTGAAAATCATTCATTTTTTTACCCTCTATAACTTTTAAATTGAACATTTTCGCTTAAAATTAATAGTTTTGTCACAAAATGCAAAACACCACTTTCGACCCTTTTCAACCCCCGGGATTTCGCCTGCAGAAAAATTCAGCTGGTATATTTTTCTTCAATTTATGATCATTTCACCTGCATGAAAATCCCGGTTTGAATCGGTAAGTAACTACTGTTTTTTTGAACATAAATAATTTTAGAGCTATTTGGCCTGGACTAATATAGGGTTAGATTTTATAATATTTGTAATATGCTCTCATATTATGATTTATGATCGAGGATTAGGATTCTTAGTAGAAAGAAAACTGGCCGCAACGTGTTAAAAAAATAACTGTATCCTTTTCAACGCGCATTTTCTTACACTGAGTACATGTATTCATTCTTTCGAGCCATTTGCCAAAACACTAAGAGAATTTAGTATTTGGAAGCAGCTACGAAACCTCAGGAAACCTCGCCTTCTCATATCCCAATCTGCAGTAACTGTTTTTCGATCTTCAAGTGAAATTACAGCTTTAGGTGCAGGTTTTCTGAAGAAAACAGCAATCATTTTTTTCCTCGCACCACTTTTGTTGGCTAATCCTTATTCTCAAAGATTATTGATTGCTGAATTAATTACAGTGATATTTACGCAACAATTTTGTTATATTTTTAATTAGGTGTAGTTCCACGAATGTTTTGAATTGAATATAAATTTATACTCAAAGTTTGAGCCGCAACTTTTTTACATTACAGTGTACAGATAATTATAAATAGCAAATGCAAACATTAATATTTTGCAAGAGACAAGATGATATTCTTGTGCTAAACTCAAATTGTTTATTATTGTTTAAACAATCGGAACACAAAGGTCTAAATTTATAAAATAGTTCTTAAAAAACAGTTCTTAAAAACAGCATGAGTTCTTATGGCGGGTGCTTTTATGGAAATTTACGTTGGGTACAGTCGTACAGAAGACAGACAGAAGCGGCCACTAATAACATACACATACAGTGTGTTTGGTTTTGCGTGTCCAAGCGTATATTTCTTTTATTATTGTAGGTAGATAAGAAAAAAGTGTAGTAAACAAAAACACTCTACTTTCAAATTCTGATACTACATATTCACAAAAAACAAGTGATATAAAAACAAAAGAGCATCAGGAAACAACTTAATTTGTTTCAATAGGATGGCTTTTGTCTGTAATACTCTTAAAGTGCTTGAAATTCTCTTTACAATGATATCAAGTATGTTATAATTACCTTAGAAATTAAAGCTACAGTAATGTGTTTAAAACCAATCGCGCAGTAACTGAAAAACAAAAGAGAGTTTTTTGTTTGTCATGTCTGTCACAAAACTTGTTTAGTGACTAGTATAACTTATACGATCCACAATGCAACAAAATAATAATTACACAAATGATGAAAAAATGTTAAGTGTTTTTATTCGATGTAAGGATAATACATAGGAAGCAAATGCAATGTATTCAAAATTGTTATAATAGTTATTTCTGTAACTGCTTTTCATTTGTTTTCTGCGCCTCCTGTTGTAAATTTTATGCTTTTGTTTCAGCTACTGCCTAGTTCTAAACACATTACTGTAGCTATAATTCTGATGCTCTTTTGTTTTTCTATCATCTGTTATTTTTTAATATGTAGTTTTATCAGAAATTGAAAGAAGAGTATTTTTCCTTCTTACACTTTTTTCCTATCGCCAATAATAACAGAAATATAGGCCCGGACACGCAAAATCAATCACACTGTATATGTCGTGATGATAGCTGGTAACGGGTCGCCAATCCCAGGCTCCTATAAAGCGTGGATACATTGGATACATTTTTACAAAGAAAATTTATTTATTTATAATATTTATGCCTGAAACTAAAAACAAATCGTTGGAGGATATACAAATGGAATTAAATCTTTGAGAGTATTTATAAAGGTTTTGTATCGTCCTTGTGAGTAGAAGCGCTCAAAATAATCGGGGCGATTTTCGCTCTTCCCCTATTTACGGGCTTGGGGGGTGATTTTAGAAGGAGAGGGATATACGTCCCCTAATTATGATAAATATTATTTTGTTTATTTCAACAACACTTTTACTGGAAAATGTTTTTATACCACACTTTCACAATTTGTATACTCGCACCCTAGAATATTCTCGTTAAGGAAAATTCGCTCGCCCTTGGAATATACCCCCCCCCCCCCTCATCCCCATGTTACGAGGAAAGTTTAATTTTAGGCCAATATACGTGGGATCGCCCTCGAGGGATAATTTTCCGATCATACGCTTTCGCTTGATGAAAACAAAAATACCATATGAGTAGACTGTAGAACATGAAATGGAGGTGGTAAAAATAATTACTTTCATAGGATACCCGAAAGTTTGTTATTTCTGTAACAAAAGTATAATATAACTAGAAGAGAAAATTTGAAATGCGAATTTTAGATTCGGCATTAAAATGAGGCAAGTGTACGCGGTTGTATTTTAAATTTAAAGTAAACATTTGAGTAGTTACATTTTTGTTTAGTCATTATTTTATTTCGATTATAGGAGCAAAGTCTTTCGCCTTTAGAAAAATCGGTTGAAGGACAGGAATATTATAAATTCGGAAAAACTTTTGGATTCCAGGGATAATGGTAACATAGGATTTTTCTAAGAACTCTTGACTTTTATTCCTCTCACTTTGGAGATAAAAGATAGTTAGCATTCTTATTTTAAAAGCAGCGACTTTCTAAACCGAATCACATATCTGAGCTAAGTACAAAAACATGCTTTAACCCCCCTAAACAGGGGGGAACCATATTTGAACCAAGCTTAAGAAAATGTCTCAGGTAAAACGCTATTTTTTATATGCATTTTGTAACAGTAGCATGTGTACCTACAGGGTAGTTTTTATCGAAAATTGGAAAATTTGTTCTGGCTTTTATTATTAATTCACTAGGTAATTTGATTTGGGCTCAAAAAGTGCCAATGAGGAAGTGTTTTTTTTATTTTTATGTATCAGAAAAAAATAAAACTAAATCGGCAAATTTTGGTTTTTCTGGCATATCTTCGGAAGTGATCGGAAATTTGTGGTTTTCTTTAAAGCACGATAGTAACTGTTTAATTGCGCAACTTTACCCTAATTTGACCATCGTCGTCTCTTCTATGGCTTCAGAGATCCCCCTGATAGACACCCTTATCTTGGACACAGTGTATACACACTTCATGGCTAAACTAAGAATTGAATTCATTGGAAGGAATTCACTTAAACGAAATACAAATTTGCAACTAATGAAAAATAATCAAAATTCCTTTATGTGGATGAAATTATAATCATCAGTTTAATGCAATACAAATTTTTCGATATAAAGATTGTTTAACATCCCATAATAAGGCAGCATTCAGTTGTTTTTATTTCAGAAAACAATTGAATTTGTTTAAATAGTAATCTACCTTTTTATTTTTTTCTTTTCGATGACGTAATTTAAAAAAAATTAAAAACTTATTAAGTGATTACATCGATAACTAATCTACATGTCTTACATCAAGCTAAGCCAAATGAACGTATACGTTTCTTATTAAACCTTGAAATTAGCTGTAAAATGGTTTTCATCGCAATAAATGTTCAAAACATGCCTAACTTATCACCAAAAGCTTGAAAAAAATTTAATTTCTTGTAAAAGGGTGCTAACAATCTCTATCAAATGAGCCTAATGAAAGGGTGCATTACTATTTACAAAAATTCACTTGTTTTTCGTTACTCATTTGTTTTCTGAAAAAAAAACAACTGAATGCTACCTTATTATAAGAAATAAAATATGAAACAACTGTGATATAGCAAAATGTTGTCGATATTTACCGAGGTATACACGATTTTCCATACATAATGGACACACTGTATAGTGTATATGACGTTTTAAATGTAATTATTTAAGGTATCCAAAAAATGTTTAAAACTGTGGGTTAATATATAATATAATAATAAATGCTTTATAAAATCCTAATCATGAGTTGCTAAAGACCATGGTGTATGCATTCACTTTGTCGTAATCTATAACCTTATAGAGTGCTCTCTCCAATAACTTACATTTATCGAAGCGTCGAATTTTTTTCCAGATTACATTCCATTTTTTCCCTTTGAAAAGTAGCGGCAATTTGGAAAATTGGACGGTAGAATGCCTTTTGTCCAATACAATTGGACCTTTTAAATCGCCTGGTTTTGAAAGGTGATTTGAAGCAGGAAAAAACTGGGTTTTAAGTTTCTCGAAAATTAATTGGCTTACGTAAGGTTTCAGCAGCTAACAAAAGCACCTTTAAACTTTTTACTTTTCTTATTATCGTCCCATATGAACTAGATAGGCGCACAAATTTGATTAATAAAACTTATCTTTTACTTTACTACAAATATAAGCGCAATGAACATTCCACACCCTGTACCACAACGTTTTCGTGGTAAAATCGGAAAAACTTAATTTAAAGGGTCAATTATTACGAATATTTCAACATTGATTTTAAATCCTTTTGCATGTATTAGGCCCTTACGCTTGGATACAGTAAAAAAATTCCACTTGGCAACGATGAAATGGGGTAGTTGGCATCTAACTTTACTATTCTTGTCTTTGTATGCGATCTACTAATAACTACTCCATTAAATACTTGATTTGTATGAAAATAGTTCTATTTGATCTTTCCTACGTACCTTTTATTTTATTACTCGCTCGCTATATCTACTCGGCGCAACTCTCGTTTGGCAAATCGGCTTTTCATTAACTAAATTAAATTTCGCGGTAGTAAATATCGCAAAAGTGATTCTCCGATTATTCATAAAGCAAGGACGCGGAGAATATAAATGAGTCGGTCGTCTTTCATGTAGATTCGTGCGTTATATGGGGGCAAACAAATGATGAGAAATTGTGAGAACAAAAATTGTCATTAATTTTCGGTCGATAGTTACTAAATGGTTTTCTGATTCATTAATTTCCTATTTATCGGATATTTTAATGTGAATTGAGAGATTCGAATGTGTATGCCTATAAATATTCATCACTAAAAGGCTTTTGCTTTTTATGTGCGAGCCAAATAGCTTTTCGGATATGTTAAAAAAAAGGGGAATTTGTGTCTAGAATGGTTTGCGTTTGATTACCGCTAGTCGGCATTTTTATGGAGTAAAGTAAACCCCTCGGAAATCCATCAGGTAATTACAACTTCCCTCTCGAGTTCTTACGTAATTGTGCTCCTTAACTTATTAAGTAGATGGTACCTATTAGAAAAAAAAAACGGGTAAATCGATTAAGTTTGTAGTAAGGAAAATGTGCAATCTGTTGAAGAGAATTGTTGTTCAAGAGTGTACATTGACTGCAGTGCGGCCTCCGGCGGCGCTAGGTAGATCCTGCCCAGTGATAAACCGGGGCAATCACAATCTCATCAGCAATGAAAAGCTATTGCAGCCACCCAACCCATTAACCTCCTCCGTCCATCCGTGACCATCTCCCCGTTCAATACTAATGATGAATAGGAGCCTTTAACTGATGAAGTAACGTTCTTTCCCACAATAGATGTAATTATTTCGAGACTCGCTTATTGGAAATGGACCACCAAAAATTCTAACTGCCACACACAGCAGACGTCAGCGCCGCGGCCGCAGCCGACAAAAACTAATACCTTTGTGTTCGGTTGACAAATTTGACGGATTATTATTAACTGCATGCCCCTCTCTCTTTGTGCAATCGCGCTGAGACGTGAACACAGTGTTTTATGCATATTTAACTTTACGCCACAAAATGCAGTTGCATACGCAACATGCATACACGCATGCACGACATGAAAGCTCGATTAAATTCGCAGATCAACTAAAAACCCCGACGCTCTTCCACAATAACGCGATAGGGAGGAATTTTATTTAAGAAAATTCTCATTTGCCCGCTTCCAATATTATATTGCCCGTTGATTAAATTCGAATTCAATATTCACAATTTTTTAATAACGTTACTTCAATAACTGAGCCCCGACGCGAAAAACGCAAATAAGGTTAATCAGCAAAAATTATTCGGAGACTAGAAAATTATAAAATATGACGTCTAAGATGCGATACACGGAAAGGAACTCAGCGAGACTTATTTGAGGTTTAATTTTTTTTCCTCCGCTCCCGTTTTCCACTCTTACTTCTGGGAATGCATTAGGGCCTCTGGTTGTTCCGAAATGCGATGCGGATTCTACTGATAAAAGTCGGCACGAAAATAAAACAAGGGTATCGGGCATCGGAGTTGAGCGTGTCTCAAACTAAAGGAACAATCTTTAGCAATCTCACTTCGCTAAAGTTTGATGACATGTGAAAGAAAAATGGCTAGTTTTACATTTTCGGACTTGGGAGAAGGCGAAACGATTCTCGTCATTTCGATAGCGGGGCCATGTTCGAAA
>NW_022170511.1:42788849-42819592 GCF_008802855.1 Photinus pyralis
TGGTGCTACTCATATCGGTACTAAAACTTTAATGCATAGTACACATAGAAATGATGTTAGAAATGATACTGGAATCAATAAATTTGCCGAAAAACTTACATTTGTGACATAAATAAACTGTTACTAATAAACGTAAATTAATTCGGTCAATGTACATATATGTTGTAAAGATAAAATAAGTAGAGCATCGAATCTAATGTAGATATCGTTTCTGGTCTTTCTGTTGTGGAAGTGAGCACATTGTAGCATCGAAACACGACCACTTATGGCGGTTCAGTAGCAAGAAATTTTTACATACCCGCCCCGAATAAGGATTAAATTGCCGAATCTTGTGGGTTAAAAGTTTACCTACACACAAAGCATCCTTTGTAAGGTATTTCTCACAATTTACAATCGCTAATGGTAGATATGGCGGACGAATATCTAAATTGAATTTGAAACGGTGCAGAAATGCGGATCAAAGAAGGAACCATTATAGGGATAAAATCAAAGAGATTAATTTACATGGATTAAATTCAATCAAAATACAAACAAAGCTAATAAACGGAATAAACCAGGAAGTAATATCCCTTTGTGAGTTAGACGAATCACGAAATTAATTGATGTAATAAGGACCCATTCTGTTAAGAAACAAATAATCCGTTTACGACTTTGAATATAGTAACACTAGAGTCAACTTGTTTCATTAAAAATATCAGATGAAAGTTAGGATATTTTTCCTCTTTGAAGACAACTTTTTTCCCGTTCTTATTTGTTCTTTCCGAGTATTAGATTTAGTGAACAAAAGGAATATTTAATTTTAAATTTTAATAACGTAGAACTCTCAACGAGATCTTTCAATTTAAGTGAGATAATAACATACAAATTAAATTTTTGTAAACGGCTCTAGGTAGAGAGCATTACAAACTAGTAATTTCTATTTCGTTTGTTGAGGATTTTAGAAAGGTCCCACACCCCAAAAACCATAAAAATGATACTTTTTACTGGCCTGTTTCGAATGTGACCATCAAGTATAACAATTTCAGTTTATCGGCAATCGAAGGAAAATAGTGAAACCGTACACCGTGCAAAGACTTTAGAAATGAATAGCGGTTTTGATCAGAAGGTCATACCTGGAAATTAATTTGGTTCACGTGTAAATTATTATACCTCCAAATCGCTATTGTTCTGTAACATAATCAACTATAGATCATTGTTTCCGAGTGCAATTGGATTATTATTAATTGTTCATGATCAGTCACATATCAAACTCCCGCCATGCCATATAGCTATTGAATGTAATTCCAATCGGGTCTCTTTATGACAGTGGGGTCCTTTGTGTCTATTTTATTAGACAGATGAATTGCGTTACACACGAAATGCCTTAAAAGCTCATCGTTAAAAGCCTACTTCCGTGTAATAGCAAAATGGATGTATATAGTCTTTATGTATATTTATGAAATTGACAATTTTAGTGATTATGTTGTGTGAAATTATGATTAATACGAGGGGAGTTTTTTAAATTATCTACCTACTTATGAAGTTATGAAGGAGTATTTCTAATAAAGCCATTCCTTCGAAAAAATGCTTGTGGTACCACCTAAACATAATCAATCCTTTCGGATGTTAATTTCTATTGCCTGAAATACATTTGATGAAGAAATCTGATGCAAAAGACCAAAGACTTACATCAAACGGTTTTTAGATTCTACTTTTAACTTCAGTCGTAAATACGCTCCATCCCCCAATTACGGTTACATCAGAGAAACGGAGAACAGATTGTACTCAGTGCACATTTTTAGAAAGATAGAAAGTGGAGAATGTAATGGAAATACTGTAAAGTAAGATGTTTATCACATTTAAATGGCTGCTTTTTGACTTTTTGCCAAGCCTTTTTGGCTTGTCACCACTGGTCCATGAACTAGGTCCACATGTGTGACCGACAGGAGCACCATATATAATATAAATATCATCTCCGAAGATTTATAATCCGCGAAATTGGCCTACGCAATCCTGCCCCCATTTGGAAGGGGTGAAAAATGAAAAGTGCTCATGTATCTTCCATTTTCTCTGCACAAAGTCTCCATTTCCTTTCTTCTTCTTCTCTCTACTTCTCCTTCGCTGCCCCATTGGACATTAAAATCGTTGCCCCTTGGCTTGTCCCCATATGAGATGTCGCCTCGTTTGCACTCACCGGGGCTGCAGCTGACAGGGCGAAATGTGAGCGCTTGCACAACTTCTTGGCGTTGTAATCATGTCCTGGCCCTTGTTGCAGGTTTATGATCTGTGAGTGGCATTATCTGAACGTTGCGAGCTCGACCCGCCCCGTGATCAGCTTTTTCATCTCCATATTTGCTATTTTGGGCAGTTGAACTCGCTTCACTGGGACCGAAACCCTTGTGGTAACGCCGCACCCATTCGTTGAAGAGCTCGAAGGAACAAATTTAGCGTTAGAGTTGCAAATCATAATGCTCGCCCAAGAAAACCTACATCAAGTAAATTCAGTCGGGGATTACCTTATAACTCAAATCCGATTGCGTTATTTAGTATGGGTAAAATAAGGTTTTTAGAGTTTAACTTTATGGTAGGGGGCCCAAAAGGGGATTTTGGGATTTACTCGAGCGCGTCTGATTAAAGTAAGCTGTTTAAAAGTGTGTTCGGTGTCAGCCAAAATATGAAAATAAACTCATGCAGTTTTTAGACAACATGCTTTCAAAAAAATTATCGGTAATTTTGATGCACTTGTGCAATTACCTACGATAATTTTTTAGATAACGTGATGTACTCCAAAAGGAGTTATTAATATTTGGTGCAGGTACAACGTCACTACTAATTCTTGAGTTGAATCGCTAATTGCACTTGATTTCGTTTGGAAATTTGTAAACGAGTTCACTAATTTTCATTAAAAATTCCCTTTCCGCCGCGGCTTTATGATGATCAGGTTTTTATAATAAGCGCAAGTTATTGCAACCCAGCGGATTTTGGGTTATGTATTTATTCTAGTACGATTACAGAACTTTGCGCTTTGAAGTCAATTCTACACTGATTGTCGATATGTCCATAATTTTTGCATTTAAAACATCTAATTCCTTATCCAGTCTTCTGAACAAAATTTTTAGTTTAATATAATGGTAGACTGCTTATGAGGTAAATTACGCTCTTCTTCTGCAGCCACCTCAACAACGTTCTAAAAGGCAAGCTTTAATACTAATTAAGTAATTTAATTGACTTCCTCAAGATCTCCTGAGCAGATTTTGAATTTTGTATTACGGTTGCCTTACTAAGCCGTCTTTGGTGCATGTTGTATTTAGCAAATTAAATGCTTCTGTAAGACCCCTAAGCCAATATCGTTACTTATTATTTCCATGTTAGTCCGTTTTACGTTTTACTCGATAAGTCTCTAAAATCAACCACCTTCTTTCAAAAATAAAATGGGAAATTTTCAAACATTTCAGAATGAAAGCAAACGTTTAGATACAACACTACTATGAATTACATAATCGAATTGTTTGGGATAGAACAATAAGTTTTCAACTGCCGCGGAAATTGAGTTCAAAAAGCATTTACCCTCTCATTAACGTTTTCAACTATATTGCAAAAGAAACAATGAAAAGAAATTCCAGACTAATGGACATAAATGTTTTACAGAACATTATACAAAAAGAAAACCAAGAATCCTTTGGGTTGCCGATTTATATCACTCTGTATTTGTTATTCTCATCAACAACCCTCCGCAATTAAAATTAACGACATCAAAAGTAATCCATTAGTATTTCGTAAGGTAATTTATTTTTAATTCAACCGAATAAATTCAAGCTCGGAGGAATGGCGTTGTAGTACATATTATACGTTTCTTATAATAAAAATGTATGTAAGTAATTACTTTTTTCATTAAGTTGAAAGCAATGGAGATAGGACAGGTAGGTATATTTTTACAATACGAACATTTTGCGTCCTTTCCATTTGCGTTATTGGATATATTCTCTGTTATATTCGCGATCTTATCGTACAAGGAGCGATAACGGCTCTAACAGCGTTTGATTATATATTATAAATTTTCAGAATGGCGTATAATTATTTTGGCGCAACGTACAATTGCTGAGACTGAAAATAAATCAAGAGGAAAAAGCGAGTATACCTACGAAGCTTGACACATGTTAATAATCGGAGCGAGCGACCCGCCCTCGTAAAAAAATAACGAAGTAGCTTTCATCAAGGGGGTGCATATACACGTACATCCGGAGCGGCAATAAAGTGGGAGGTGTAACTTCCGCCGACTGTTATCACGTCTTATCAACACAAGTGGATATTCGCGGCCCGGCAATCATATGCTAATCGCGACGCTGCCGACTCGTTTGATTTATTTATAAGGCGTCGCGATCGGCTAGTGCTATGGCGATATCTTTGCCCTTGCTCCAATATCGTGCACGCGCCGTATTTATGTAAATGCCATTAGAAGTTGCGCGCAATTTTAGAAATCGCAATCTAGGAGGGCGTCCTGTGACATTATACGTATGCTGATGGCGCACGTGCTTTAGATAGCGTACATTACTCGCATCAATACGATACCTTCGTCCTACTGATGTACATATTATAAAAGGGTAGCTGGGAGGGTAGTTTCCGATTGTAGCACGAAAACGGCCAAAGTGGCAAGGAAAGCTTCAAGCGCTCGGCCCCTCTCATTTGATATTCTTCCATTCTTATTCCAATCGACTACATTTTCGATATTGTTTCATGCGTTATGCCCGTCCTACCCTTTATCATCAAACATCCGCGCGAGAACAATCACCATTTGTGCGGCCATCATCTTTTACAACCGCCCATTTTCAAACTAACTGAAATATCAATTCAAATCGATCAATATTGACGAGCGAAAAAATACCGCACGCGGTGATTTTTTTCGCTTTGACAATCATAAATATGACACAAAGCAAGCTTTTTGTTACCCTATATATTAAAAGCTTCGGCATGTTACGTACGTCTATTCACAGATAGGTACCTACATACGTATACATGTGGTCATCATCTTTTGTTACAAATTTGTTAGTTTTATTGATGAAGCCATTGAGCAGTTAATGGATATGGAGATAGTTCGAACAGAACATAAAGTAGGGATTGAAAAGAAATTTTACGTAGCCGGGACAAGTGCAATCCGGATACAAAAAGCTGCAAGATTTTTTCAATATGGCTACATACGAACCTCAGGTAACAGGAACACCTATTATGAAATTGAGGTACATATAACTACACCTCTATTACATTCTGTTGTTTGTCCTGCTTTGAATTCTAATAGCCATAGCCCATAACGAATTCTCTTAATATACTGAAACGCACTTTTGGTACATTCTTATGTACAACGAGGCGGTGTCTAAATATCACTGATTCTCCGATACCATCAAGATTCTCAATCTAGCATTTGATGTGCTAAAAGAAGCTATACACAAAAGCATTTGTACTAGTTAATTTTCGATATAGTAGTTCTATGTTTTGGAGAAATCATCAACTTTATTTCTTATATGGCCCGTAATAAAAGTGCATCTGCATTGAGTAGAATTTTTTATTACAAATACAACAATATACGTCACACAAAAAAAACTAAAGCTGGAAACTGTTGGTTTCAACAGGATGGTGCACCCGCGCACAACGCCCTAATCGGAAGAATTTTGCATTTTTCAGGAAATGTGCACCATTGTGAATCAAAATCAAAAGTTGTTGTAATGGCGGGCGATGCAGTCGCCTCCGATATACCCTCCAATAATTTATGTGCTGTTTGTGGCAAAAAGAAAAACACTGCAAAAAAACGTGTCAAGTGTGTCAAGTGCTGAGTTTCTACCATGATAGTTGTGCCAAATCAAAATTAAAGTTTGTATGTGTAATTGACAACGAATCCATTAATTGTTGTGAAAATGTTTATACGTCAAATAATTGCACCGAGAATGCTATGTAAGTGATAGTAAGCGTAGTGAAACTGATTACCTTAAAGCTATTATTCGCGACAAAAATCAATTGATTGCTCTCCTATATGACAAGATTAAAACTATGGAAGAAAAAATGATTTCTTTAAATAGTCGATATTCAGCTACCAATTTCGGTGTAGACAAAAGGCAAATTAACGATCGACCATCTTCGTCAAATAAAAATGTAAATGCTGGAGTTATTTCCACATCAAATCCTACAAAACAAACACAGAAATCTGACTTGGCGAAACAATCGCCTAATGCTGATGCTGCCGACTCTATCTCTGTTAATATTTCTAATCAAGAATTTGTCACAGAAATCGCTTCATATGCGGATAAACTTACGAATAACAATCGCTCGCCACAGATAAACGAGTTATGTAGTAAAACTGACGATGTCAATCAAAGATTAAAAAGCAACAACGACGAAGGAGACTGGGTAGTCAAACAAACGCGAAGAATACGCAAAAAATTTCCCATGCGTGGTGCCAATGCTACTGCTACAGATATAAAAGGTATTCCTAGATTGTACCATTTCTATGTATATTAGTAGACTGCAACTAAATATTACTCAAGATGATGTAGGTAATCTCATTTCTTGCAAAAAATGACGTTCACAATGCCGAATGCAAGAAAATGATTTCTAAATTTCCTGACATCTACCTACAGCAGTTTTAAACTCTCCGTGTATGAAGAGTATCTTGACATTATACGTCAGCCTAATATTTGGCCATCGGGAGTCACAATTGGGAAGTTTTTTCCAAATCTGGACAAACTCAGAGAACGCCACAAAACACTAATATTAAACTTCTACTAATTATGAAATTTTTCATCTGAACATCCAATCGGTCTCTAATAAAATTTTGGAGCTGGAAGCTATTTTAGAATTAAATAAAAATGTTAACGTAGTGTGTCTGACTGAACACTGGCTAAACGATTGTGCTGCAACCTTATTAGTGTAAACGGGTTTAAACTGCTTTCACACTTTTCTAGACAGACACATATATACACGGTAGTGTATTAATTTTAGTAAAAAACATTGTACAATGCGATCCTATTCTTATCACGAAGACCCTATCGAAAGAGATCGACTGCGAAATATCAGGTTTAGTTATCAAAGACTGTAATTTGATTATTCTCTCGGTTTATCGGTCACCATTAGATAATTTTAATACATTTACTGATACTCTTAACACTTTACTGTCAAAAATAGACCTTTACAAAAACGTGATAATTTTATGTGGCGATTTTAATGTTAAGATTCTGTTCTAATGATAGGCAAGCCAAATATCTTGTTGAGTTTTTACAAAGTTATAACTTATATATCCTACAATTTTTGAAAATACGAGATGCAACAATTGTGTCTTTGAGACATGCATGTCTGGTCATATGGCTCAGGTTATTAATTTTGAAATAATTCATAGTACTAAACGTGTAAATAGTAGTTTAAAATTGTCAAAACCTATTACAAATATGGGTAAATTGATGTTTTACCGCCTGTTTGAAAACTGCGACTGGTCGTTAATCGACTATGATCTTAAAACCGCAGAGGAAAAATTTTCTACTTTTATTACTACTTTTCTTAATTATTTTGATTGTAGTTTCCCCACCAAGGTCCGGAAGGTACTAGAAGCATCGCTCGTAGGTGGTATAACGATCGATTGAAAAATATGCATGATGTTCTACTGGTTCTTAATGGATGTTACAAAAGGGTGAGAAATGATGATCTACGTAAACTTGTGAGTAATTACCGTAAGCTTTACAAGGTTGCATTGCAAAATGCAAAAATTGCAAATAATGATGCGTTTATAAAGGCATCTAGTTGTAAATCAAAAGCCATATGGCAAGTAATTAAACAAAACAACAATGATAACCAAATGCATACTCAAAATCTAACACCTAATGAGTTTAACAACTTTTTTGTTCAAATTGCTGATGAGATAAGTGCGTCACTACCTGTGCAGAACAATGACCCAATTACATATTTTAGTAATTTCAAAATCAACAACTCTACGTCGTTTGATTTTCAAGAAATATCCTTTAATGAGATGCGTGATACAGTATCCAGTATTAATAATAGTGATTGTAGAGATCATTTTGGCATCACGGCTGACATTGTGAAGTCCTTGTTAAACGTCATAATTGTTCCATTAACAAAAATTATAATTGCCTGTATACGAAATTCAGTTTACCCCAATGAATTGAAAATATCCAAAGTTATTCCTCTGCATAAAAAAGGTTGAAAGGATAATCTTACAAACTATCGACCACTATCAATTACTCCAGTCTTTTCTAAAATTTTTGAAAAAATTAAAAAAAAAACAAATTATGTCCTATTTTGAAGCAGAAAAGTTATTTTGCGCCAGTCAATTTGGTTTTCGTAACAATAAATCCACTGCGAGTGCCATCTCGAAGTTAACCAACTTAATTTTAACCTGTTTTGAATCTAATGAAATTTGTGTTGCAAATTTTTTATATTTAACTAAAGCCATCGACTGTGTGAGTCACTCAATATTACTGAGTAAACTTCCAAAATATAATTTCCAATATAAAAGCATTATGTTGTTAGAATCGTATTTGAACGATCGAATTCAGTATGTATGTTTTAATAACTGTGCATCAGGTTTTAAGAAAATTGAGACAGGCGTGCCTCAAGGTTCAGTACTTGGCGCAGTACTTTTCCTAATATATATTAACGACATTGCTCAGGTAACCAAGCATGATGAGTTAATTTTATATGCAGATGATACTACTTTATTAAATAGATGTAACACCATAAGTGACTACACAAGCACCGGTATTAATATTCTTGAAGAGTGGTTTACTGATAATAAGTTGCTCGTAAATCATGATAAATCAGTTAAGTGCATCTTTAGTTTAAAACAAATTGATCAAATCAATAATACGGGTTCATTAAAATTCCTGGGTGTATATCTTGACCCGAAATTGAATTGGTCTGAGCTCTGCAATCAGGTGTGCACAAAATTGTCGAAAGCATGTTTTGGTTTTGAGGAGTTTGAAATCAATGACATCTCATGAAGTTATGCTAAAAGCTTACTATGGTTACTTCCACTCAGTAATGAGCTACGCCATAATTGCATGGGGACATTCTTCTGGGGTTAAACGGATTTTTGCGATTAGGATATTCACTAATTTAGGCTACAGAAGTTGTTGTAGGTATAAGTTTGTTGAACATGGTATTTTAACCCTTCCCAGCTTGTACATTCTACATTGTATATTATTCATAAAAGAAAACATTGCTGATTACCATCAGTTTTCATATAACATACATGAATACTCCACTAGGTGTAGAGACAATATTAGCTCAAAATCTATTCGACTTACAACAACTCGGAACTGTAGTAACTATTACGGGATAAAATGTTATAAGTTACCCTCAAATCTGCGACTTTTATCTTTCAATAAATTAAAAAATGAGGTAAATAAATACCTTAAATTACACCCTTTTTATTCTTTCGATGAATTTTTAAGTGCGGAATGGCACCTGTAACTATTACTACTTTTTTTCTTTTGTAGGTAGTATAAAATATTTCCGGTAATGCGAATGCAACAAACCTTCATTTGAATTCTTTGGAATCGGATATTCTTGTAGTGTTTTAATTTTTGCTGGATCGGATAAAATTCCATTTGCGGATACAACGCGACCTAAGTATAAAATTTCTTTTCTTACAAAATTGCAATTCGAAGGATTTAATTTTAAATTAACATTCCTAAGTCTATCTAACACTTTAAATAAAGTTTTGTTATGATCTTGTAAATTTCTGGCAAAAACTATTAAATCGTCTAACATAATTCTACAGTATTATCAATCTAGAAAATGAGCTGGGACTGATGTTCAAATCCAATGGTAATCTTTTCATTTGGTACTGACCTTCGTTTGTGGCAAAAGCAGTAGAAGGCCTACTCTCTGGTTTTAACTCTACGTCTCTACTTGATAATAACTTTGACTCAAATCTAATGTAGAAAAATATAACGAACCCGATAATGATTCTATGATTTCGGTAATGTTCCCTAATGGAAATTTGTCGTCCTTAATTTTCTTTCACCAATTCTGTTTAATTTTGTGGGTAAGTACAAGTAAAACTGGAGATGAAAATTAACTTTTAGGCTTTTTTATTATATCTTTGTCAAGCCTTTTACGAATTTGTTTATTCAACTCAGCTCAGCGGTTTTACGTAAGTATATTAGCATTGACTTGTCTTTTAAATGTAGGTATTGATTGTTGATATAAATTAGTTACTGAAAGATTGCCTTCCGGCAAACAAAAAACGTCACTGTATTTTCCATAAAACTGTTCAATGGTCTTCCAAATTTAAGCCGTTTAAATTTAAAAGACTGAATCATTTGTTAACTCTACTGGCAGTGATTTCACTTGGATGAATTTGACAGGCCAAGTGATTGTATTTTCGGTGTGATATCTTTTACTTCTGTTTCTCTTGTTTTCAAAATTGTTATGGATAGTTTACCATTTCTGGTCTGCTAAATAAACACCCTTGTGAAGTTACTACGAAATTTCTTACAATCTCATTGTCGAAATTTAAATAGGTATTGAAAACTTAATATAAACTTAATTTATAGTAAGGTTAAACAATTAGCTGCAGAATTTCAAGTAAGAATAAAACCTTCTGAATTCAGTAGTGAATTTAATTTATATAAAATTTTATAAGTAATACGCATAAGTTATATACCGAAATTATAAATTTTTTGTCCGCCATTTTGGAGCCCACTAATAATTAACGCTTGCAAAATGTTGCATGTCCTGCATGTATTTTCGTATCATTTAAAGGAAAACTATTAATTTTTTTAACGTTCATTAATGCATAAGTGTTATTTAAGGTAAGATTTTACAGATTAAACAGTTTGCCTGTGCACAGATTTGGACTGTCAGTGGCTAGGTCAGTGGGCTCCAAAATGGCAGACGAGTCTACTACCTGTAATCTTGTTGGCAGTCGATTTCTACTTATAAAACAATAAACACGTAAGGTAGATTTTTATTGGAAGTGTAAATCAATCTTGTGAGAATTTACCACAAATTCAAACACTCGGATCAATTTTGACGAGTGAAAAAACCGCACACAGTAACTTTTTTTCATTTTGACAATCATACGCGATAGTCCGACATGGGAGACAAAAGAAATGAAATTGAAAATGGACACAAAGCGAGCTTTTTGTTACCCTATATATTAAAAGCTTCGCCCTGTTGTGTGGTGTATATTCACAGAAACAATTACATTCATATAGTCGGCGTTGCGTTTTGTTACACACTGTCGCCACTGCAAAACAACATAGAAAATTCTGTACGGTTCGTCACTTCATTCAGCTCCGATGGCAATAAATACTAACGTGTTTACATTGATGAAGATTCATAGGAGCTTATGGCTGATTTGATTTACGGCAAGCCGATACTCCTCCAATGCTTACGTAAGCATTGAACGTACACCTTATCATAAATCTCAACCGCCACAAATGACTCGAATTTTCTGCACGGCCGGTCACGTTGCCTCGGGTAGCAAACAAACCCTCATAAAAATCGCGTGTACTGTGCTATCGGAGCTGCACATACGTGGCTAGCCACTATCAATGTCGATTCAGACTACACATACAACACCACAATGGTGCTGAATAGCCACAATGATCTTTACTGCCCCTATTCCACGATACGTGGTGAACATTCTGTAGATAACTACCGCTCGAGCCATAACAATTAAAGCGCTAGGAAATTTGTTTATTTCAATTCGAGCTTATAAAGTTATTATTAATGATATCCACCCCCATTTCGGGGCGAATTTATTGAAACTGCCGTTCGTACTCTGCCGATAACGGCGTTATATTTTCAATTTACAGCAGACTTCATGAACTTTATCGCATTAAGGTGTATATCAACTATAAATTAACTCGATGAAATTTTAGTCGAGTCAAGAGGTACGTACTGCTAATCTGGTTAATTTTATGATTGCCTACGTCGGAGAATTTTATAAGAACGTTAGTGGGGGTTGCAGCTTTTAACATCGCTTATAACCGTAGCCAATAATTACGATACCAGATTTAGAAAAACGTTATCTATAGGATCGGGGCAACAGATATATTAATATTAATATATCGGGTGGATCGTCATTTAGAAGGATTTGCTATTAACGTGAATCAAATAATTGTGTACTCAATATTCATTGCAATTGTTATTGCATGGACCCACACTGAAACCCTTGGGATTTTGTGGATAATTGAAATGAACCCTTGAATGAAAAGGCACAAATGCCTACTGTTTATTACCTGGTCATAAAGTAGGTGGGATAACAAAATAAATTTGCACTTTTCCCTAAGATTTCCATGTAAACTTTACTTGCAGTTACTTCCAATTGTTCTTACATAAAGTGCAGGTAAACAATCTCAATCCCCAATCTCAAGACGTACAGACGTTTGTAGGGCTTGAAAATCTGGCAGGCGGTAAGGAGAGCGAAATTAAGAGGAAAAATCTAGGGGAAATACCAATTACCGGATTGCAGATATTTCTCACTACTTAATTTCGTGATGTAGTATGGGGTGTGATGAACTAGAAGGAATACAAGGAAGGTATTGCGAATGGGTACTGCAACCAAACGGAAGGAAATTACATATTAGAGGAGAAAACTACCAATGGCGAAGATTAGGACTGCGTCTGGACGCAGGGCGGTAAGATTCCAGTAAAGGAGAAAAAGAGATTGTGAATTGGTGACAGAGTGTTTGTGAACAAGGATGAACACAAAAGGAAATTGGGAGGAACAAAGAAAAAGATATGAAAGAAATGTATACGGATGAGCAAAATTCGAAAGGAGGAGTGTTTTCTTGCAGATTTCTTGACCGTGGGTATTCCAGTTCAGTTTCGAGTTCCACACCACTCACAAAAACTTAACGTTGTTCTGATATTGCAGGTTTCATCCGTTTAGATTGCGTTAATATTCTTTTCGCAATCGGTAGAAATGAACACACGCTATTTTCTCACTCTGACATTTACGAAATAGGAGGCTATACGCTTGAAGAACATTCCTCTCTTTATATATTCTTATACAGAAGCATTTGCTAATATGACAATTGTTTTAAATGTATTTTCGTAATTTCGCAAAGAAAACTTATGGGACTTATAACCCTGAATCCTTCCGGTAACAAAACGACTAAATACTTGCACGTATGTAAAAAAATTCGCCGCATATTGGGAGAGATAAGTAAATTCCTATGGAAGACTGACACTTTGGAAACAAACAACATACGAAAATAACATTGGGATGACGAAACTGCAGGTGGCAAGCCCAATGGCGGTTGAACTGTACAGAAAAGACTTATTTGGGTGTTACCCTTACCACAGTAAAAACTCAAACTACACAAATTAAGAAAAAGGTATCTGAGCTGTTTTATAAAGAAATCGAAATTTATATCTTTCTTTTTCTGATGGCACAAAACCGTAATTCACAACAAACTGTATGTCAAACTAAAGTTTTCACGTAAGTAACCGAAAATGGATTACGATAGCGTAACCGTGCGGAATGAAATATGATTTGTCTCTCCACGAATTACCAGATACGTCTAACCTATCAAGTTCCGTTACAGTAGCAGAACTTGTTAATAAATACGAAATAAATCTGCTGTTCAATCCATTGAAAGTAATTTGGAACGTTATATCACTGTATCCGTTCCATTCCTCTAATAGCTTTATTATCAGTAATTAGCAGAATGAAATATTGACGATGTCACGTGGAATAGTGAAAAAAATGTGGAGGAGGAGTAAAATAATAAACGAAAAATGAATTTAATCGAGCATGTGCGTGTCCAAGAATAAATAACGTTAATACAATGATAATTGATATATGACTGCAACGTAGATATTGGATTATAAAGCGCCGCCGTTACAATTTACATACAAATGAATGCATATCGAAAATGTACAATCGTTTGTAACACCCGTTTCAAAATTTCCATCCAACCACATTCGTGTTTCAATTGGAATCGAGTTAAAGCGAGCGCGAAATGATTTAGTACTCGACCGGTAAGGGTGCCGCTCTCGCATGCATTAGAGACCCACAGAGATATGTTTGTAGAGATTACAGTTTTTGGGCCCATTTAGGTTATAGTTAATCTAAATTTAATTAAGTAACCCGCTAAATGTTTAATCTAAAATGATGAGCGTTTCAAAATCTAGCTCGCTCACTAAATGTCACAGATGTCACTAACTGCACAGACTTCAAAAATCTACATCGATTTACGGCAGAAGTAACTTTCTCCGTGTAAGTATCTGTACGTAAACAATCAATTATAATTGATTCGCTCTAAAAAGGTCTGGATTAAAAGGGTTTTGTGCCACAATACCCTTTCACTGTAACGTAAAGTAATATTTAATGGCTACAATTTAAATCTGATTCTTTAATTTGGTTTTTCAATTACATTTTCCAATAGACTATTAATTATAAAGCAAATTCCATAAATAACTGGTTTCCCATTTGAGAATCAAAACATCTTCCTTTTAGATACTCGTCAATTCGGAGAGATTTTAATTAAAAATTGTGCAATTCCAATTGAAAAATAAATGACAGCGGCAGTTTTACTGGTATATGAAAGAAACGGGGTGAAATAGATAAGATGCGGTTTTTTTTCGTATATCGAATTCTGTTTGCGGCCTAGAAAAAGTTAATTTCCTAAGATGTCGCCCTAAGAGATTTAGATCTATTTGGGAAAACAATTTCACCTTAGCAGAAATTCCTCGGTTTGTAGTTTAGTAGTCCTACGAGAATATTAAATCTTTACTCGTTTCGCACACTGAACTTTACAACAATTTGCTCAGGTTAGCATTAAAATTTATTCTTGCGGTTTTTGGTATCGATTCGTTCGAATATGGGATGCGCTTAGTCGACGCCGCCGGGGGCATTCCTTTTCGCGACGAGGTACGTTTTTTTCGGTTTGCCCTTAAACAATGGATCTTCCCCATTTGATGTAAAATCCTAAACAACGCGCAGGGATGGTGGTCCATCAGTAGAACACCGAACCTTCCGGCGATACATCATCCGGCTTGCTCGAGCCATTTATATTAGCTCGACATTGCACAAGCGTCGGAAATTATTGATGATGACACGTATTAAGCGGCGCTGCCATTCGAATCACTTTTTAATGAAATTTACTAACAAACACATGACAGAAAACTGAAACGTTGATGAGAAATCAGACTGGTGGATAGACCAGCACGCCGAACCTGGAATTAAAATCATCAAAACTTTCGCTACAATTTGTGTACCAAAGAAGTGTGCTGCACGTAGCAAAACAAGAAAATTAATAATATTATCTGTCTAGAAAGTTATAGCAAAGTAACATCTTTTTCAAACAAATTTTCTTTATATACCGCATATGTCGTTACAACTTTTCTAATACCGTACAGAACACACCGAGTTTATCAGAAGTTTTCAATGAAATTTAAAATATTCTCTTAAATTAATTTAATAAAAATGAAAGTTTGGGATACCTCATTACAAAATGTATGTTTGTTTTCTTGTACGCATCGTAAGATTTAGCATTAAATTTATTATATCAAAGTTCCATTCCAAAAGCGTTATTGAACACATGCTATCCGAAAGAAGAAAAGTTTGGTGCGCAATGAAACATGTAAGAATTCTTCTTTAAATCCGAATTTTATATCCGTAAACCGACGGAAGTTTAGAATTCTTGCGTTCACTGGCATTTCCCAAATTAATATTGTTAAGATCAATGAAAGGAAAGTCATTTTATCTCGTCTCTTTCGAATGGTGAGCTTTTAAGGGATGAAAAACTTTTACTTTTGGGTATTGCAAAAATACGTTTAGTGAAAGCGGGGAATGGACTTGAAGGTACAGAGAAGGAATCGGGTAAGTTCCCCAGGAAATTTAAATGCGAGGTATATTCCCGTTTCCCTTATAGACTGGAGGACAAACGATCCTGGAAATTAAAGTTAAATACACAAAATTAAACAGCAATAACTATTAAATGTGGGGTACCTGGAAACTGAAAACTGAAATTTATTTATATAATAAAAAGATAATTGTAACTGTATAATTATTCGTCCAACATAGATGGTTATTAAAAATGATTTTAGTGTTTTTACGAATGTCCTTTCATTCTAGTGTTGGATTGCAATGTCCACGAGCACTTACAGAGGGTAACTCCTTCCACGTTAGGCATGCGTCTTTTAAGTGCCCCTTCATACATTCGCTTTTGCTCAAGGATACATTCATACCTAAATTTAGATTTTGCTTTCATTCAAACTTCTGTATAGAGAAACCCCGTTACATTACCTGCCCATTTTAAAACTACCCATTTTTGTTTAAAAAAATCCCTCCCTCAGTGCTCGGGCTGTAACGTCTGTGGCGATTTTTTTTAATTTCGTACCTTGCCAACGTAGGCTAAAAAATAAGGAAGGTCCTTTTCACATCTCCCTTATATTTATGAACCGAATTGCATTAAATTCAAATGGAGCATTAGGCCAGTCAAAATCGACAATAAATCAACAAAGCATGATGTATCTCTGATTTTTTAGTATGTTGTTCGGACCCATTAGAGTAGTGTATACTCAAGTTTGCAACTCTCTAAAAGTTGTGGAAAAAGTGTAGTATACGAAAAACCGCGAAATTTGCAGTGTTTGCGTTATATTTTCTTAACTATGCATTTTTCGACAAAAGTCACTATATACGTTTTTGAACAGTATTAAATGTGTAACAATTTGCGCCTAACCCGAGCTCTGTAGGTCAATTGGTTACCGAATTACGACACTCTGAAGATAGTAATTTTTTTCCAAAAAGTGAACATTTGAGTTTTACACCTTCTTTAGATCGAAATTGCGGCTAAACTATTGATCCTACGAGTAGAACTTATAAAATAGAAGTTGCAGATTATTTAAATTAAGCGTAAAGTGGGGTCTGCAGGCCTCGTAGTTCTCTCTATATCTAAAAAAAACCGATTTAAGGTAAAATCGCAATTGTCCAGAAATGTTCCAAAAGCTTTTTATTTTTTGTTTTTTGGTGTGGTAAAGAAAAATTTGGCCTGCAATCATTTAAAAAACGGTGAAATGTATGTAAGCGGAACTTCGTGAAACATGAAAACATCACGTTTTATTCCGGCTCGCTAAGGCAGCTTTATTATACCAAGGGCCAAGGGGTGCGCGACGGAGCGCGGCCCACATATGAGGACTTCGTACGCGACATCCATGAAAGACGATAAATAGAGCAATGTATCGAGCCATTGTTACTGTTCAATAAACGCCCATTGTAAATTGTTGTTTAGTGTTTTATTTAGGGGTGTAATACCCCTAATACTTTATACCGCCGTTAATAAGTAATTTTACATGTATTTTAATATAAACATAAGTCATAAAGTCATAGAGTGTCTTGTTGCCTACATCTGTGAAGTACATTGTACATGACAACTTGGTGGCTGCGACCGGATCCTATCTCAGCAAAAGCAGCAAAAGTTATCTTGTCGCCAAAGCGATTCATCAGGCGGTTCTTGACAATTCTGAGGTCAGGCTTGTAATCGCCTTTTATCTGATCAATGAGGTGGTTCAAAGAAAACATGGCTTTCATGCCTGTTCTCTGAGAGGTACGAGAAAATGAATTCCATACACTGAGCAACATTTTTGGGCTCTGGATACAGTTTTTCTCTTACTGCGGCTGGGAAACTGTAGAATCGCTTGTAGCATAATTGGTGGTACCTGGCATCAGCGGCGACGAGATCTGTCGTAGATGCAAGGCGGTCGATTATCTGGTTATCCCAAACGTCACCACGACGTCTTGCAGTCTCGAGATTCGTCCCCCTTATGTGAAATGATTCTACTGTGTGAAACTTATTTCTGCGTGACGTTGGATGTCGTTTTTGAAGCTGCAGAAACTTCTCAGTAATTTTCTCTCCACAAAGGAAACAAATATTTTGCAGATTCATTGAACCTACTGATGATCTCGAGGTTGATGGTTGGGGAGAAGGAGTTCCATCTCACTAGTGTGAGTGTGGCTTGTGTTGAAGAAGAGTTAGAAATTAATTTAAAACGTGCGTTATCAACTCTTATTAATTGGTTTAATGCAAATAAACTTTTTTGCGCGATCGGTCATTTCTGACTATTTACCATGGGTGTTTCCATGACAGTAGGTAGAATTTACCAGTTGCTATGATTACGACGACGTCAAAATTACTTACCGATCTAAAAACAGAACAGCAAAAATACTTACCGACGCCTTTTTAAAAATCAACAGTCTTACATTACATTTAATCTTTAATTATTGTTAGGTACATTAAACGTACAATTTGTGCTGTTGTTTCCTATAGCAAGACGCTCATAAAGTCATAAAGGAAGTTCAAAGCTAGTAAACTACATCAGACACATGCACATTTTTATGAAATTATTAACTTCAATTTTGACAAATAAACTGGTTACCTAGTGATATACACCATACCACTTCGATCATTTCGATTTATTCTGCTCGTTAATTTCTTAGTGCATATTTATATTGGTTGCATAAATTTAATTTCGATCGCGCAAAAAATGTTATAAGCACGTCGAACGTTAAGGGTTACCGTTCTCAGACAATAATTGGAGTCGTCGCTTCGCTCCTCCTCCAAACAATTGTCTTCGAACGGTAAAAATCCCTTACCGTTCTCCATACTTAATATACTATTATTTAATTTGGAAAAAACAAAAATTCTTCTTTATAAAAAAAATATGGGTTTGGATATCGCTCCACTGCGTTACCAGTCAGTTCAATTAGAAAGGTGTCAATCCTGTACCTTCTTAGGAGTTATTATAGACACAGAACTTAGTTGGAAAGATCACATTGACCATCTGAGAGCAAAATTACATTCATCGATTTTCGCATTGTCCCGTTGTAAAAATTTATGTGACCATAAAACCCTTTTGCAAATCTACTATTCAATATTTGAAAGTAAGGTGCGGTACTACCGTACCGCACCTTACTTTCAGATACCTCTCATTATGGGGAAATGCTACTAGTCATAGAATTGCTAGCATATTTAAGGTTCAAAAAAGAGCAATCAGGGTAATGTTTTCGCTACAGAAACGGGAATCCTGCAAACCGTATTTTAAAAACTTTCAAATTGCAACCGTCTATTCATTATAAAGGGTTTACCAATAGGGACGATAGGATTTTAAACGTTTAAGGCGGCTATGTTGGATGCCAAACATTTGACATATGCTGTCAGTTGTCATCAGTAAGGCTTGCCATTTCATCATGAACAAGTTCACGTTGCCTCAACGCTTGGAAATTATCCAACAACATGCCACACAGCGAACGCTACAATGGACTTATTGCGTCAACAGTTTGGTGAATCGTTGATTTCTCAAAATGGCCCCCACAATTGGCCGCCAAGATCATGCGATTTAACACCATTGGACTTCTTTTTGTGGGGCTATGTGAAGTCAAAGGTTTATGCAAATAAACCCAAGACTCTTGACGAGCTCGAGGCCAACATTCGAGCGACCATAGCTGCCATTCCACCCGATATGATCCACCGAGTCATCGAAAATTGGTCCGATCGGATGAGCCAGTGCAAAAAGAGCCGCGGTGGCCATTTGAACGATATTTTGTTTAAATCATAAATGGCATGAAATACAGCATCTAATAAAACCAATCAAACCTAAATTTGACCAAATTGACTGTGTTTTATTTCAATTTAAAATCCTATCGCTCTTATTGGTAAACCCGTTATGTGCTTGAATGTTTATGTTTCGTGTTCAAAAACAAAAAATTATTTTCATTAAATTGTGATAACCACTCATATAATACGAGAACGAAATAGTACATTATATGTCAAGGTAGAGAAGTCCACTATTATTGCCTGAGCACCAAGATTACATCTCGAGGCGCTTGCGCCGAGGGGTGTAAGGTGCGAAGGCAATAATAGACTTCTCTACCGTGGTATATATACTATTTTTTTCACTACTAGCACTTGAAATCCTCTAAATTAACATATTATATTGATAAGAGAGTTAACGGTTGGACAGAATTGTTTGTTTCTTAATTTAACATGTCAATCAAGTACGTGGAAGTACAAGTCAAACGGGCCGAATTTTGTTCTGTCATTGAGATTTTTCAAAGAGTAATTTCGTTCGAATTTTTTCAAAATGTGATAATTTTAGGTATGTAATTTCTCTGCAAATTGCGAATGGTGGCAATTATTCGTTTTAGAGAACTTGTCTAAACGTTCATTGAGCGAAATTTCGGGTTGTGTTTTCTAAAAGTGACAGCGTGACAGTTCTCATTATTGACTACTAGTTAATAATAAAAAATTATTAACCACTTTGAACAAATGCCGAGAAAGCCTACTTTACAAGTGGAAAAAAGGTTAATAATCATGTCATCAGACGCTAGTAGTGAAAAAAATAACTTTTCTATAATGAGATCAAAAAGTAAGGTGCATAACTCGTCCTACCTACAGATGGGGGTGAGATTTTATAATGTCCTTCCGGCAAATGTCAAATGTATTACAATGTTGGCTCCTTTTAAAAACCAAATTAGAAAAATTCTTCAATCAATGGTGCTATACACACTGGATGATTTCTTTACGAATATCAAAAAATGCTAGTCATATTTAAAAATAAATAAATAAATAAATAAATTTTAATATATACACCTATTTACATTTCTTTTTTATAGATATATTTATATTATTTATTGTACTTTATTGTGTTTTTTATTTATGTTGTTATTGTGTGACAGTTACACCACATTCGTGGTTGAAATAAATTCTCTCTCTCTCTCTCTCTCCTCCACGACGAACAGAAGCTTCGATGTTACGAGGGGCAGTGTACCTGACTTCATTCAGGTTCCCCACACGATACTTGAACAAACACGAGTTACTCACAACGGAGGAACAAATACTTTGAGCTCAGGAAGAAACTAAGAAAACGAGGGAACGAGAGAGGATTTCATATACGATACGAAATATGGCATTAATAATTCAGCATGAAGTCTGAAAATCTGTAAATACTTTAGCACGCGCGGTGTAATACCTAATTTATGACAACTTCGCGACAACTATACTAACAATAACATAAGGATCATCTTCATGAGCTAAAAACGTGCTCACCAATAGGGCGGCAGACTTTGAACTTTGAAAGCTGTTAAGATTAAAATCTGCACTATTCTTCTATCAATAAAGTATTTGAATTTGCCATCGCACGGTCGTGTTCCAGTGCGTGCGACAGTTTTAGTTCGGTATTGGTTCCCATTTTAAGATCATTGAATAAAGATTCCTTATTCAATGATTACAGATTCGTAAAGACGATTCAATCGGGCGAGTATGTGTTGTTCAATATCATAACCCATACTGCTATCATACCTATTTTGAGTATTTTCTGTCATCAGGTAACTGTTACCAAAATAACAGATCCAGTATTTCCGTACCACTACCATTATTACTACTATTGCCGATCTCCCAACGGGACTACGCAGAACAAAGAACCGCTACGATCCTTAAATATTATCATTGTATATTAGGTATATACTCGTACAATGATATCATTGCGGCACCTCCCTACAACTTACTCAACTTTGATTTGTGCCTTAATTTAAATCTATGAAATTGTTGGATATTTAAAATTGACTCAAAAAAGTGATTTGACACATTGTTTTTCTATTTCCATGCCCAAAAACAAAAGATAAACAGTTTTTGGAACATTTCTGGAAAAATACAATTTTACCTTATATCGGTTTTTTTGAGATTTAGAGAGAACTACGAGGCCTGCAGACCCCACTTTACGCTTATCTTAAAGCTAATTAAATTATATACAACTTCTCTTCTGTAAGTTCTACTCGTAGGATCAATACTTTAACCGCAATTTCGGTCTAAAGAAGGTCTAACACTCAAATGTTCACTTTTTGGAAAAAAATGACTATCTTCAAAGTGCCGCAATTCGGTAAGTAATTGACTTACAGAGCTCGAGTTGGGCGCAAATTGTTACAGATTTAATATTCTTCAAAAACGTGTACAGTAATATACGAAAGTCGAAAAATGCATAGTTAAGAAAATATAACGCAAACACTGCAAAAAGTCCGAAAATTTCGCGGTTTTTCGTATACTACGCTTTTTAGCGCATTTTTGCAAAAAATTTTTTTTGTAAAAAGTAGCTTTTAATCTCACTTTGGCTGGCTGGCTGGCTGGCTGGCTGGTCGGCTGGCTGGCTGGCTGGCTGGCTGGCTGGCAGTAAATGCGCGCCCGTAGAAAAACGCTTGTAAAAAGACAAGGAGTGTACATGTAACTATCGGGGCCGTGTAATTAAGAACGTTAGGGATGGGGCTACAAGATTTGGAGTCGACGACATCTGGACGCCATCCCCGAGCGTATTTATACTAACCTGGAGATTTTTCAGTTTTTATCTATCTTCTTCTACAGTTTTTCTCCGATTGTTTTCAAATTGGTGTCGTCGGGAAGATCTTGTCAACGCGCACAACTCCTGCGTGGCGGAATTTTGTTTTTTTTCCTAGGGGCGAAATAAACCACCTTTTGCGCGGCGCGCTTCGAGGGGTAGTCGACTTTGGGCGCCCAAAAGTTTCTTACAGCGCGAATCGCGGTCTCTCTTTCTCGTGTCACTAATAGAAGGTCGAGCTATGTGAAGTACCCAAAAGTTGAATACGATTTTATGCCCGGATTTTAGCGAAATCTACCAAAATGTGAATTACGAATGAACGGGACGTCGGAACTGTGTATCGACAAAGGGAATGTGGTAACCCCCGACGAGATCTTACTGATGGTGGAGTCAAAACTTCAAATCCGAATTGTTGCGGGTGATCAGAAGTGGGTGTCGACAAAGGGAATATGGTAACCCCCAAAGGATTTTAATGATGGTGGAGTCAAAACTTCAAACGCGAATTGCGAGTGCACGGTAAGTGAGAAAATGGTACCGACAAAGTGAACGTGGTAGCTTTCGGCAAGATCTTATTGATGGTGGAGTCAATATTGGCTAATAAAACACTGATCTGCCACACAAAAATGCGCTGAAGTCCCTTCGATCTCACACGAGGACTTTGATCATTTTTCCACAACTTTTAGAGAGTTGCAAACTTGAGTATACACTACTCTAATGGGTCCAAACAACATACTAAAAAATCAGAGATACATCATGTTTTGCGAATTTAGCGATTTTTTGTGTCGATTTTGACTGGCCTACATAGCTTTAGCCATATTATAATACGTAATGCCAAAAGTTGACCAAAATCGATTCAACCAAGCCCGTAAAAGAACGCTTGCAGAAAGACGGGGAGTGTACCTGTACCTACCGGGATTGTGTAATTCGCAACTTTAGGGACGGGGATACATGATTTGGGGTCGGCGACATCTGGGCGCCATCCCCAAGCGTGGTTTACTAACGTGGTGATGTTTGAGTTTTTTCAACTAGAATTTTGACAATTGTTTTCAAACTGGTGTCGCCGGAAAGGTTTTGTTAACGCCTGACTTTTTTTTCTAGGGGCGAAATAAACTACCTGTAGCCAGGAGCCCGACTTCGAGGGGTAATCGCTGCGAATTTTGTCACGAGGTTTCTTAAAGTCCCGCCAGGGTGTGAGCCTCCGCTAACAACTCCACGGTAACCAAGACGAAACAGGCGGCATTCATTGAAACTAATGTGACATTCGGCTCTCAAGATGTCTGCAATAAATGAGGTCTGTAATGAGAGACGTGAGCTTCCAGGCTTTTAGTTAGGAAATCTCCTTTACATAACATCACAATCAGTCATTGCTCGGGTTGTAACTTTTATCGTGCATTAAATATTTCTGCTTCTTTTATTGCTTATGCATACACGGTCCACAAGCTACCCTATAAGTGCATTTAAAATTGTCACCCCTGCCCATTTTATAACGTTCGACTTTTGGGTGGGAAAACCCCGTTGTATATGACTATTGTAGGAGTTGCAACCTTTTGAAGGATTAAGTATTTGTGCCTCTTTAATCGATTATGGTCTACAAACTGCCCTAAAGGCTAAAAGTGCATATAAAATTGCCACTCCCCTTCACATTTGATAACTGCAAATTTTTATTTGGAAAACCCTCTTATATTCTGTGATCAAGATACGGATGTCTATCATGGGGATCTCAGAAACGATTGAAATAGGGGTTTGCTATTTCATTTAAGGGTTTTGACCTCTTACTAGCTAGCTCTTGACGATAACATGCACAATCACTTCTTTTTTGGTATGAAAAAAAATCCTTCAAATTTGCCTAGTTAATTGAACAATTTGGTTTTCAAATCAAATAACAAATTACCGTAATAGTTTGAATAAATGAAGTATAAAATTTACGATGCTCTCTCTCCCCAAATCTGGCCAAGATATTTTGAATGCAATATTCTTAGTTTACCTTAGAATTGAATAATAAGAAAATACACCATGATATTCATTTTTACATAACAAATTTATTTTGTACATAAACAGAGTGGACACATGAATTTGGATAATATATTCTATTGAACTAAATAATTTTCAAATGACAAATCTACTTTCTTTTTAGCGCATTACTATAAAAAAAGGAAAATTTATTGTTCGCAGTGTGTGTGTGTAGCGTCGCATTAACGGACTAAGTTAATAAAACACATTATTTCTTTAACTAGAGTTGGTCCGATTGATTTTGCACTTTCGATTCCGATTTCGGTTCCGACAAATCACCACGTTAGTATAATATGGTCCGGGATGGCGCCCAGATGTTTCCGGTGGTAAAGAAACCGTGTCAACTGCATAATCCGCAATATCCTTTCAGTGGGATTGGATTAAATTGAGTACTGGTACTTTGCACTGAATTATCCTATTTACAGTTTACAACCAGAAGTAAGAGTCAAATTAGTACAAAGCACGGAAAATTAGGCCTTGAATGTGTAGTCGAGCCATACCCAACTATTTAATTAAAAAGGATGCGAATTATTGCAACTGTGCATAGTTAATATTATTCTTTACAAATGAAAAGTGTGATAACACAATGCCGTAGGGAAAAGGTAAGACAACCGTCTCTCAATACGAAACTTAGCTATGCTAATAAAAAAATAAATTACATTTTAGAAGTTTAGCTAAACAGATTTAACAATTTAATGAGAATCTGGAAAGTAATAAATTTCTAGAGAAAATTTCCTACCAAAAGCTTGATGACGGCGCGGAAAACAATTTAGCGCTCTAACGTAATAATATCTAGCCCGAATGAAAGTTTGGCATGAACGAATCGCCCATAATAGGGGACAAACCCGAATTTACTCGTCCCCCTTCTAACAAAAAGTTGAATCCAATTTTCCACTTGGTCTCCCGCAAAACTTTCTTTTGCAATTTTGTCGGAAAATAAAACAATTTAGAACATATTGTCGCATTGGACAGACGAGGCGAGCGTAATAACGTAGAGATCATGTCTGCAGTGTTGATATAAAAGTCCGGACCTTTTGTTTCTGTCGCGAATAACATTCCATACTGAAAACTGCTCCCTCTTTATTTTTGACTTTAAGATTTCACTTTTTGCACAATCGTTCCAGATTCGTTTCCCTTACACCACTGCGAGGATAACAAGTTCAAGGCGTAATCGTTTGAATATAAAAGGAACGAGGATTTGTAGGTAAATCCGGTGAGCATTGTTTCGTTGTCGCCCTTTTAAATCTGCGTGAAGCTGTGAGAAACTCGGAAAAAGTGGCGAACATCAATTGAAAAACAATTCCGTAGTCCGATGGAGGTTTGAGGGATGCGGTTGTGGCAAATCCCTTGAAGCATGACCCTGCTTGTAGCTACGGACGCCATTTATATCGAAACGACACAGGATCATTTTGATTAATTCTTGAATTTACAACAACTGCATATTCGAGCCGTTTCGCGATGACAAATACTTTTAGAGTTAACATAAAGAAAATAATATAAGGAAATGCGGAATAGCTTTTCGTGATAAATGAGTGTTGATGGTAACTTTTACATTACGTAAGTAGTTCCTGATGCTCGTCATTTGAGCCATCTCGAATATTCTTTTCAAATTCTTGCAGAACCGTATCATTAATATTCCCAATTTCATTATTTCAATTTCCAATTGTGATTCGATCAATCATTTTAATATAATTCAATAGCCTTTATCGGGGCGCTTGTTTTATTGCCGTCACGAAAGCATGAGCTCTATTATTGAATAAGTTAATTCATTTACTTCATCACTCCATATTTTTTTCTGTGGAGAAATACAATTCATATACTATATTGTCATGGGTCTATTACGTGACCACAGAATCCAATTTATTCTTTTATATTATTATTTATAATTTATAAATTTATATTATATATTATTTTTTATTATATTATAAAATTTGATATTCGGGCATGAAAATAACTGCGGTTCTAACACCCTGTATTTTATTGCATTTTCGAAATGAAACGTTACACGTCATAAATCGTTTTAACTACTTTTGGTCATTTTATTTCAAGATAATCAACAATGAATCAAAAATTTATGATTGTTCGAGAGCACTTAGTATTGTAGTTTTGCGAAGGGTTATTATTATTACATTACGGTAGACCTTCTTAGCAGAAATATATTCAAATTTGTCAATTGGATTAAGTGAGGGGCTACAATTATTATTTCCTAAAGCCACCCCGTATATTACCCTTGGACAATGTGCACATTTAGTGCAACATTTAGTTTAGCATTGTAAGCAAGCGGTCGTGTTTATGTGTTCATGTTTCAAGCACAATAAAGTAAATTCAAGTTGAAAAAAATGGTGAACACCAGATCAGTAAGTGAGACCATAGTTACGGTGACAATATCTAGTGAGGAACTAAAAATTTTAATTAAAGATGCTGTGACAGAAAAAACGTCAGAGTTGTACACAGTAATAAATGAACTGAAAAGTCAAGTATCTGCTTTAAAAGCAAGTAATGTTGATCTAATAAAACTACTAACAGATAAACGTTCGACATGTTTTCTAAATTCGAATGAGAATAAGACAACAAAACCAGAAAAAGGGGTCCCCAAACAACCAGTTTGTTATAGCGAAGCTGTAGCGAGTACTGCAAAGCGTGATAAACA
This sequence comes from Photinus pyralis, assembly GCF_008802855.1. Classification (NCBI taxonomy): domain Eukaryota; kingdom Metazoa; phylum Arthropoda; class Insecta; order Coleoptera; family Lampyridae; genus Photinus; species Photinus pyralis. Next base: position 42,815,830 of record NW_022170511.1, read on the forward strand.
ATCACCTGCCACAAGTGCAAGGTCCGTTGGCATTGTGGATAACAATCGTTTGATACTTAAATCGGTAAATAATAACAACAATAAAACAACTGATGGGGCTACTAAAAGTTATTCCCAAAAAAGCGTAGTTATAGGAAATGAACAAAATTCATCTAGCCAGGGTTTCAATGCAATAAAAAAACGTGCCTGGATCTATGTTGGTCGGGTTGCATTAGGTACTGAAACTTCCCAAATAACAAATTATTTAACTGGAAAATTTCCTTCTAACAATTTCGAAATTGACCAACTACCCAAAAGAGACGACGCTCGAAGTGTCTCTTTTAGAGTGGGAGCGGACATTGAGTTAATTGACGATCTTTATAAGGCAGAAAATTGGCCGACTGGAGTTGTTGTCAAACAATTTAGGTTTTTTCGAAAATTCCAAACAGGACAATTTTAACTCACATAACATATAATTGATAACAATCTAACATGTAGTGCTAGTAATAATAATAAAATCTCCTTACATGCTAAACAAAAACTTTCCTTTAGTGTTTTACACATAAATGTCCAAAGTCTAAGCAACAAAATCGATGAAATGGACAATTATCTAATTGACAAAGACTATAGTTTCTTGTGCATCAATGAACACTGGTTGTCAGATAGTGAACTGAGTGGCATAAGGTTAAATGGCTACAAGTTAACCTCAGGTTTCAGTCGTCGGAAGGGTGAGCATGGTGGTACCGCCATTTTTTCAAAACATTATTTAATGTGTGACACTATTTCGCAAATATGTGACTTGTCGATTTCTTTTGATTGTGAAGTAAGTGCCGTGATAAGTAAAAACCTTGCAGTGATCATAGTTACTATATATCGTTCCCCTAGTGGAAATTACGAAAAGTTCTTTCATAACTTTGCGAAAATCCTTGATTTCCTCTCAACCAAGAACTATAAAGTTATTATAACAGGTGACTTTAATATTAATTTTAACTTAAGTGAAAATAACCGTAATATTTTATTCAAAAGCTTACTGTTATCTTATGGATTTGATAGCGTGTTGAGCGGCAATACTCGAAAAAATAACTGTTTGGATAATTGTTTTACCAATTTCCATTCCAACAGCTATACACTCCGAATACTAGATATTGGTATGTCAGACCACAATGCTTTGCTCTTTGAAACTTGCTTAGGGAAATATAGAATGAATAAAACCAGGGTCAATTACACACCCATCACTGAAACGGGGCTAAACAGTCTATTTTCTAGCATTGATGATATAGACTGGTCATTCATAAAAACTAATTGTCTAAATATAGAAACAAAATTTTCTAAATTTATAGACTTAATCGTAGCAGCAATGGAAAGATCATTTGAGCAAAAAACGAAACTCCTAATAAACCATAGCAATGGAAACCGTGCCCTATGGTTTAATAAAAATTTAAAACGATTACGTGAACAATTATTGCTGTTGTCTAATGCGTATCGGAAAAATCCCACCCCTGGAAATTCCAACGAATTTAAAGCATTTCGTAATAAATATAGAAAAGCTATAGGTATTGCCAAAAAGTCAAGTAACGATAATTACATCATCAGTTCCCATAACCCCCAAAAGGCAATGTGGGACATCATTAATAATGCTAATAAAAATGGTCACCTTCATCCAACGGGCCTATCATCAAATGCATTTAATCAGCATTTCACTCAAACTGCAGTGACGATTATAGAGAGCCTGCCTCCACGAAATACTTCTTACAAAAAATTCCTAAACAACCTAAACGTTACTGGTCATTTCAACTTTAGTGAAGTGAGTTTCGTACAAGTTCGGGACATCATAAAAAAATTAAAATGCAGTAACAGCAAAGATACTTACGGTATTAACCATACAATTGTAAAGTCCATATTAAATTCAATTGTAATTCCACTAACCAATTTATATAACCAATGTATACTTAGTAAGACTTTCCCCTCTTGTCTAAAGCTAGCAAAAGTCATTCCCGTGTTTAAAAAAGGCTGTCAATCGGATCTAAATAATTATCGACCAATATCCATAATACCTGTGTTTGGAAAAATATTGGAAAAGGCACTAGCTATGCAAATAGTTGATTATCTGGAGCAAAATAGTCTCTTAACCGACAGTCAGTTTGGATTTAGACGTAAATCATCTACTACTGGAGCGGTACTTAGTCTTATACAATTTATTTTGGAAGGCTTTGAAAGCGGACGCTATACCGGTGCTACGTTCTGTGACCTTAGTAAGGCATTTGACTGCGTGTCACACCCTATTCTTATAGAAAAATTGAATCATCTAAAATTTGGTAAGGCTGCTGTCAAGCTACTAAGCTCCTACTTGACAGAACGAAGTCAGTACGTGATGTATCAGTCTGTGGCCTCCCATGCGCTTCCAAATAGGTACGGAGTCCCACAAGGTTCAGTATTGGGACCCATACTATTTCTAATGTATGTCAACGACCTACCGAAAAGTGTTAAAGCCGCTCACTGGACACTCTTTGCTGATGATACCACCATAAGCTGTCAACACGAAACAGAAAATGAATTACTTAGAAGTATGGTGCAAGTACAAGAATCTGCCAACGACTGGTTCACAGCTAATAGTCTAAGTCTCAACGGCTCAAAAACTAAAACTCTAGTTTTTTCTCTAAAACAAAAATATAACTTGACCTGTGATCGTGATATTTTATTTTTGGGAGTGCATATCGACGACAAATTGACCTGGAGTAAACACACTACGTACGTGAAGGAAAAAATCTCGAAAGCGACATACCTTTTAAGTCTAAAATATATGCTGCTTATTTTGGCAAAATACATAGTGTACTTTCCTATAATACGATATGTTGGGGACATTCTGCCACCTTTAATGATGTATTTAGAATGCAGAGGCGGGTAGTGCGTGTAATTGCAGGATTAAAATATCGAGAAGATTGCAAAAGCGCATTTATCAACCTAAATATCCTCACATTACCGTCAATTTATATATATCAGTGCATACTCTATGTTCGTAACAACTTGAGTCTATATACAACAAATAAAAATAACCAGCTGCATTGCCATTCCACTAGACAAAAAAATAGCATAGTGATTCCTGCTTTAAGATTAAATAAAACAAGGACTGGTGTAAATCATATTGGTATTAAATTATACAACGCTCTGCCCCAACACATGAAAGAACTAGACTGCACAAATTCATTTAGTAAATGTTTAAAGAAGCACCTAATAAGCCAGGCATTTTACAATATAAACGACTTTCTACATTATAGGTTTAACTGTCTTTAAATGTGTAAGTTATAGTCTTTATATACTGTATATAGTAACCGACTTGCGTAAAACAATTATGTTATTAGCGCTAATAAATTATTATTATTATTATTGTCGGTGTTTCTTGTGAGAACTCAGGTCTAGCCTGGTTAACTAATCGCACGGATTAAAATCAAGTAACGATTAGTGTCTGTGTCTGATGAAGTTATGTAGGGTCCTAAAAAAAAAATAAAAGAAATAAATAAATAAAATAAAAATTCACACCCTCACATTGGAAATCTAGAGATAGTATGTATTTCATACTTACCAACATAGCTATTGATGGGCACAATAGCCAACGCTATCAGAAAAGAGGAAAACAAAACAAACAAAAAAATCATTATAATAATTCCTGTAATTTTATTAAATGGAGTTTATTGTGTAAGTGTTTCTTTGGCTTTGCGTTTGGGTTGAATACGAGTGGGTTGTGATAACGTGGTGTGTTTATGTGAAGAAGGAGTTTTGTGTTTTT